>NC_053022.1:115572735-115690626 GCF_003073215.2 Triticum urartu
TCGGAAATATTTTCAAATGAAATTCAAATATTTTCAACACCCCTTGTCATTTAAATAAATGGAAGAAGTCATGTCATCTTCTCTCCGGGGTTTTGTGGTGAAAAGAATTTGAATTCATGGAGATCAGAAAGCAAATATGAAAGTTTGGGAAAGTCCTTTTATTCCCTCTCATTTAACTTTCAAAAGTTTCGAATTCACTCACTTTCAGACAATCAATCGAACAATCAATCAAATCTATCTATTTATTATAACATTCCAAAATTTAGAATTTTGGGATGTTACAAACCTACCACCCTTAAAATCAATCTCGTCCTCGAGATTCGGAGAGGCTAGCAAGAAAAGGTTGGGGTTTGGGGGTCTCCTCAAAATCCATCGATCATCAAAGGGGTCTGGGGTGCTACCACCCTTAGAAACGTTGTTACGGTCCCATCAATACTCATATACTCCATCCTTATTTTTGACAGGGCCGGTCTTCTCAGATTTTTAGTACGATTACTTTCTCTGGGCTCTTCTGGTAACGGCATAACCTTTTTCGTCAATTCTTCTGTACTTTCATCTTGGTAAGGTTATTCCGAGACTGGGTATTCTTAGCTGACGGGTCTGGCGCCAAAACTAAACAACTATCAATATCTCATGGTGGTCAACAATTTATGGTTTCTCCTGCAGGAAATGGGTCTGGGTTGATCCTCACCGTATAACCTACGGTTGGCAAAAGCTGCCTTGTACAAGGGGAAATATTTATACCATTCTAAGGCTTAAACAAGGTTTTGATCGTCGTCTCTCCACTATAGGTAAGTCACTCAGATTTACCATCCCATATAGCAAGGCGAATAATAAGAGTAAGTCGGTATGGTGATCAATCCATCCCGCACCCAAATCATTACCTTGTATACGGTTTAGCGAATCTCGCATTGTAACACTCGGTCATCCTCACAAGCATTGCAGAATTTCTCTCATCGACGAACCAAGTTCGGAATAATCCATTTATTCTGCAAGCCAGACAAACATCTATCGTTCCTTCACAACTCTCAGGTTTTGCGTAAACTCCTATAAAATCGTCTATCGACAAAGGTATATCCACTTCCAGGGTTTTTCCTTCAGCAATAATGTGCTTGCTTCTTGGCAGGTCCTGGGGCCTGTGGGTTACGGCACATCTCATCACTTGTAGTCCTTGAACTTATCATCGGGCAACCGATCATTATTCCAACTTCCAACTTCCTAGTATTCTTAAATCCATCCAATTGTACTGTCTTCCTTCCGTCTATTGGCACCAAACTAGGACATGATTACTCAGACTCATCATGGAATTTTCCATTGATCCATATTTCCAACATCATACCTCCTTTATATCCAATAGTAATTTATCTCTCCATCCTCGTGGGATATCCCTCATACCGAGATATAAACTTATACTTATGGAGTCCATATTCCACTTCGTGGAACATCATTATCCTTTCCGCGGTCAAGTGTCCTTACAGGGGAATATTGGCCATCTCTGCTTGGCACTTCTTCAACTGGGAAACGTGAAACACATCTTGAACTCCTGACAGTCCTTCGGGTAACTCCAACTTGTAGGCCGCTTCTCTCATACGCTCCAAAACTCGGTATGGTCCTACAAATCTCGGGGCTAACTGTCCCTTAACTCCAAATCGTTTAACTCCTCGCAGAGGGGTCACACGAAGACATGCTGTATCTCCAATTTCATAGACTACCTCCTTGCGTTTTTAAGTCTGCATAACTCTTCTGTCTGGACTGAGCTACCTTCAGTCTATCTCGAATCAACTTAACATTCTCTTCTGACTCCTTGATCACATTTGGTCCAAACAACTGACGGTCTCCAACTTCATCCCACATACTCTTGGGGCATCACACATATCGATACAAAACTCATATTCATTTTTGTCCGAAATCCATTACAGGGTACTACCACCCTTAAAATGCACAAACCTTCCATAGACCATATTTCTCTTATCCTCAAAATGGTCAAAATTCTTCTTCATAGGGTAACAACTTATAAAATCCATATCAGCACCAGCGATGCTATTCTTTATTCACTCTCAATTAATTACAATCTCTCGCTTTTCCATTACATGTCTCAACTCAACACCTCAATATAAAAGAAAATGTTCTCACTTCTACTACTCCATTTCTTTTGTTGCAAACTCAACTATCTAGCATAAGTTTCCTTCTCCTTGGGGCATTCTCTGACAAAGTGCCCTGCTCCATTACAACAAAAACATATCACTTATAACAAGTCTCGGGGTTTCCTTTTTGGGCAACTGTTGAGGTAGTGCCCTGACTCCTTGCACCTATAACCGGTGATATGACTCAGGTCCTTCCTGGAATCCAATCTGCTTCTCTTCCTAGACCTTTCCATTCCAATCAGGGCTTCTATCTCCTGTGGGTCATATTCTACTTCCTCTGTCAGGAATTCTACTAGATCCCCATTCAAACAATTTTGGGAGATGTGTCCTTCTTCTCCACATGAATAGCAAGACTTAGTGCAGGGTTTACTCGAGTCCTCTTTAGAGGTGTCCTCCTTCATCACAGTTTCTTCTAAAATTTCCATGAGGGCTCCTTTCATTTCTTCTTTCTTCTGCTGGATGGTTCGTTGTACCATGGGGTAAATGTGACACTGAGCAGGATAGTGGGTAGTCCCTTTACACAAGAAACAAGTAATTTGCCTAGTTGGGCATTCTTCAACTGGGTGACTTCCTTCACAATTAGGGCATTCATCCTGGTGTTCTTTATGGGTGTGTCCGATTTCTCCACCAATCTTGCATGCACAAGGTTTCTTCATGTCCTTTCCATAAGGCTTCAATTTCTGGGACACAAACTGAGACTTTAGCAAAGTCAACTTAAATTCTTTCCAAGTGGTTACTCCTTGCCATCTATTGATGGTTTGGTACATCCTCCACCAAGTAGCAGCACCTCTTTCAAAGCATTGAAGAGCATGCTGGGCCATATCATTTCCAACTATAGGGTTATCCTCCATGTGATCCTCCATGTTCTGAATCCATCGGTCCGTCTCCAATTGACTCATCGGTCCAGAAAATACAAGCTCATCTTCATTCATCCTCTATTGGGTCCACGTGGGTTTGGGGTAAGATAAGAGAGATAGAGAGGGATGCACACAATACAAACAAAAGTTAAAAAAACAGATTTTGTTGTGGCTGTCGAAAAAACAACAAACAAATGACAGCTCACAATCGTCGCATCTAACGTAGGTATATAACAGGGGTTTCGTCTTCTAAAGGTCAATAAATCTTCAACGTCCCCAAACTCTTCAAGCCTTGTTCATGCCTCCAATGGCTTCTTCCGATCATGCTTGTCTTTCTCAAGTTCTTTTGCCAGGTCAATCTCTATTGACGTGAAATCTCTCGTGACATCCTTTAATATTCCGGAGTTTCCTTTCAAACTTCTGGTTTCAACATCCTTCGCATGAACCATGGTCCTACTGTCCTTCAGTTCCTGACAAATCTCCGGTATCTCGAGGTTGTAGCTCCTCCAGCTTGGCTACTCTCATCTTCAGGATCCTGAGTTCCTCATGAAATACTTCCTTGTCTAATACGACTTCCTGGAGCTCCATGTTAAACTTCTTGATGTACTACTCCAGATCCTGGTGTTACACCGGCTAGGGCTAAAACTTCATCTTATGATAGGTGCTCCATCAGCCTTCTACCATTTAATCCTTCCATGCATATGCATGCTTAACTCAGCACGGTGACAATAGCATATGCGGGCGATAACCTCATGGATAGCCGTGGTTGTCATTTCCATGAGCTATCTCTCCGTAGTTGATATCTCCCGCCTTAGGGTTTTCCTTGACAAATCCTTGAGTTCTTAACTCTACATGCTCCGGTCTTTCTCCAACACACCTTGATCTCGGGTATTGAAAACTTCCATAATCTGCCAAGTTCCATAAGGGTAGCCTTCCTAGGTCATACAAATCTGAGAATTCTTCAGAGCCTTCCAATTCTACTTGTCTTCGGCCTTCAACCGTTGTAGTTTCCATTATTCAGATGCACGGAAAATACTCTTCATTCCGAAGTGGCCTTAGTTGTCCGATATCCTATACTTCTTGGAGTGGTCTCATCAGTGGAATCTTCGAGTGGTCAAAAGGGGAAAGGGGTATGGTCTCACTAAAGGGAGTTTTTGAATAAGCTCAGAAGAGAAGAGAGGTAAAAGATCTTTTTGGAAGGGAAAGTTGTAGAGAAAAATCTTTGCTATGGGCTTGCCGGTTTCTAGGGTCACGTCCTACAGTCAACATGTGCTCTGATACCATCTTGTAGCGACCTGACACGAATGGATCAAGTCTCTGTGCTTAAGTGTCATCCCTGGATCGGTATGCTGACACACACAGTACTCGAAGGATTTATAATAGAGGTAAATCACATGTATAAAGTAACGTAAATACTATTACCTCAATCCATATAGCGGAAGCAACAAGGTTGTGGATTCCCATCAACACCAACGGCAAAGTTGAGTGTAGAAATCGTAACCCCTAACGTATCACTTACTCGTCGTAAGATAATCCTGCAACATGAGACGTTGCAGCCCGAAACGGGTCAGTACATTGATTGTACTGGCAAATTCACACCATAGAGAAAATGATGAACAATGGCTATCACTACATGCATATTTGGCTGGTGGAAAAGCTCTATGGTTATAAGGTTTTTGCGAAAAGCCAATTTTTCCCTACTGCAAAGGAATAAATTTTATTTAACTATCATGGTGGTTGTTGAACATTGAGAATGGTTGACAGCATTCTCAATCCCAATTAAGTAACATCATTAAACCCAACAATATTCATTTAAAGTAACATGATGAGATTCACATGATATCCAAGTACTAGATACTCAAGATGTCCATAACCGGGGACACGGCTAATCATGATTAGTTTATACACTCTGCAGAGGTTTGCGCACTTTTCCCCACAAGACTCGATCGCCTCCGTTGGATTTCTCGCACTACATGGTGTTTGAGAAACGGATGACCGAGACATAGTCTTTCAGAAGCGCTAGCACCTTACGATCGGGTAGACCGTACCACCTACAACCCCTACATCTGCTAGTCTACCACTGTAAGAGTTCGCACAACTTAGTCAACTATGCCAGAGCCCATAATGGCTTGTGGCTGCACACGGAAGTTTCTAGTATGAATGATCTTATGATCCCTTTGAGCCTGGGTGGTGGTCTGAAATAAAAACAGGCAAGTCCCGATAGACATCAGGTGCCTCAATCCACCCAGATGTGTGTTTAAGTTGCCACCTTAAATAAACCATTAATTAACAATCTCACATCTGTCATGGATACACTCACCCAATCCACGTCTACTAGCGTAGCATGGCATAAAGCAAACGTAGAGTAACTCCCAAGGGTTTGAAAATAAACAGGTAATAGGTACTACCTCAACTACTTCCCATAACCCACAATTTAATTAGATCCAAATCATGCAATGTTTGAGGATTGATCTAATGCAATAAAACTAGGTATGAGAAAAGGTATGATCAAAGTGTGAACTTGCCTGCAATGTTGATGAAGATGATTCGCACTCAAAACTCTTGATAGATCTACTCGTCACACTCCGGTCAATCTATCGTAAGCAAGCAATAGTAACCACACATAAGCAATCACTCAAGAGATCAGAAAGAACGAAGAAGACGATTCGGAAAACATCAAAACTAAGCAAATAGCTCTTGCAACATAAAACAATTTCTAACAGTACCAAAATTATGTGAATTTGGCCTTATTAGAATGTTTAGGTCAAGAGCTTCGATTTGCAAAAAGAATCAACTCAAACGGAGTTACGAAACTCAAGTTATGATCAAACGAAGGTTGAATTCAAATCTGATCTAATTCAAAAAATTTAAACTTTTCAAAAACATGTTTGAGTTGGATTACTGGATAGAGGGGATCATAACGAAGACGTGGGCGTTGGATTCGTTGGATTTGGACTAACGAGCAAAAAGTTACAAGTGTTTGAAGTTCAGGGACTAAACTGTAAAGAAAATCCTCACATATAGGTCCCTGGCCGAAAAAAATAAGAAAAAGAAAAAAATACTAAATAGCGAACGTTCGCTATAGAAGCTTACTTAGGGAACGTTTACTAATTAAAGAAAAGGTTTATGTTTTTATTAAACAGAAATGATATGGTCCTTTGGATCCAGATCTGACGGCGAGGGAGGAGCGGGGAGTTACCGCGGTGGCGGCGGCGGTCAACGGCGAGCCGGGACAGCGGCGGCGGCTCGGGTCCGACCGGGGCGGTGGCTCCGGTCGTCCAGGAGGACGGCGAAGGGGCCAGGGAGGGGCGGCGCGACGAGACGAGGAGGATGGCGGCGTCGACGGTGGTCCGCGGGACGGGACGGAGCGGGGCGGCGACGGTGGTTCTCGCCGGCGACTGCGGCTTCCGGCGGATGCGGCGCGTCGGCTGAGGGAGAGAGAGACGGGGCCCGGCTCCGCTATTTGAGGAGGGGAGGCGAGGCGGTTCCTTGCGCGAGGGGCCGGGGCGGAGCTGCGGACTCCCGCCCGGTCACGGCGGCGCCGGTGAGGCGTGTGGGCGGCGGACTCCCGCACGGGAGGGAGGCGATGCGGCGAGGCTGGGCTTTGGCCTGGCCCGGTTGGCTGGGCCGGCCCAGTCGGCAGGAGGGGTTTTTTTTAAACAATATTTTCCAGACAAATAAAATAATAAAAACAAAATAATTAAAAATATTATATAGGCATATAATATATCAAAATTTTCAGAAAAAGATTTCCAACAACATGAACATTTTTCTAGCATTAAATAAAATTCACACAAATTCAGATAAAACAAAGAGTGCTACTGGTCTATTAAAATCCAACAAAAATCATTTTAAAAATACCAAAATGATTTCAATTTAATTTTTCTCCAATTTTCTGTTGTAGGGAATCATGTTACCCTAATTTCCATATATTTTATTTTTGGAGAAAAATAATTTGAATAAAACTCAAATAACTCCAAATTGAAAATAAATTCAAAAGAACTTTGAATTTAATTCTTTGAAACTCCCAACTCATATTTCATATAATTTGAAGAAGTCATTTTATCTTCTCTCATGAAAATCATTGAGTTGCATAAAGTTCCAGAATCGGAAATATTTTCAAATGAAATTCAAATATTTTCAACACCCCTTGTCATTTAAATAAATGGAAGAAGTCATGTCATCTTCTCTCCGGGGTTTTGTGGTGAAAAGAATTTGAATTCATGGAGATCAGAAAGCAAATATGAAAGTTTGGGAAAGTCCTTTTATTCCCTCTCATTTAACTTTCAAAAGTTTCGAATTCACTCACTTTCAGACAATCAATCGAACAATCAATCAAATCTATCTATTTATTATAACATTCCAAAATTTAGAATTTTGGGATGTTACAGTACATCAAACTGTGAGACTACATATAAAGAAGCATGCAACTGTAACTTGGCTCCAGCAACTACCTTCTTGCTGTTGAAGCTCACAAAGTTCATCTGATCTTGCCAACTCATCTTGTGTCAAGAGTGCTTCGGAAGTAGTGTCAGGTGGCAAGGGAGCTTGGGAGCGTGCTGCTAGCTGAGTTGACCAGCGAGTAAATCATGCAGCTGGTAGTATTGTGGAAGGTGTTGCAACAACTAGGGATGTCTCTGCTTGTTTGGTGGCATCTATTTATTTCTGTTTGGCTTGTTCCGCAACTCGTGTAGCATGGGATACCCTGTCGGTACAATTTTCCGCTGGACTTTGACCTTCTATTGCACCATCAGTACCAGCAGAATCTGCAGGATTCTTCCGCTTCCCTTTCCCCGTCGTTCTGTCTTGCTTCCTCTTTCTCCGTGCCATGTTAAGTCAAGCCGACAAGAAAAACGAATAACAATTTATTTCTTCAGAACAAATTGATGCGTGATACAAACAAACTGAACTTTGATGTTAGACAACCACATGATAGGAGGATGTAATATGTACGAAAAACAGGACGTCATGAGATAACCAGAACTATGATGTGTATACTAAGCAGAAGGCATTTCGCTAAATTAGAAGCAATGCAATGGAAGGTAGACACCATATGAAAGATGCTGCAAATATTGCTCTGCCAAGTTAACATCGTCTCATCATAAATGTCATTTAAACAAATGTGAAGCGGTACAAGAAATAAATCATATGCAAGATGCAAACAACATCACACTACCAAGTTAAAGGTCTCTCATCATTAGTGCCATTGCATATTCACAGGTTATGATGTGTAAACTAAGGAGAAGGCATTTCAACAAAATAGAAGCAATGAAAGCTAGACACCATATGAAAAATGCAACGAATATCACTCTACCAAGTTAAAACTGTCTCGTCATAAGTGCCATTTCAACAAATTAGAAGTAGTACAAGCTAGAAAAGAATGCGAGATGTAACCTATATCACACTCCCAAGTCAAACATGTCTTATGATAAGTGATTGTTGCAGGTTACACAACAGTAGTACTTTGATGTAAGAACATGGTGTGATAGACAAATATTGTATGTTCTAGAAACAGGAACATGATACGGCTCCGTCGTATCTACTTTTCCAAACACTTTTGCCCCTGTTTTGGACTCTAACTTTTATGATTTGAATGGAACTGACCCGGACTGACGCTGTTTTCAGCAGAATTACCATGGTGTTATTTATGTGCAGAAACAAACATTCTCAGAATGACCTGAAACTTCACGGAGCAACTTTTCAGAAAATATGAAAAATACCTACAAAAGATGAAGGCCAGGGGCCCCACCACGTGTCCACGAGGGTGGGGGGCGCGCCCCCCTACCTCGTGTGCCCCCTGTTGCCTCTCCGACTCCAACTCCAACTCCATATATTGTGTTTCGGGGAGAAAAAAATCAGAGAGAAGAAATCATCGTGTTTTACGATACGAAGCCTCCGCCAAGCCCTAAAACCTCTCGGGAGGGCTGATCTGGAGTCCGTTCGGGGCTCCGGAAAGGGGAATCCGTTGCCATCGTCATCATCAACCATCCTCCATCACCAATTTCATGATGCTCACCGCCGTGCGTGAGTAATTCCATCATAGGCTTGCTGGACGGTGATGGGTTGGATGGGATCTATCATGTAATCGAGTTAGTTTTGTTAGGGTTTGATCCCTAGTACCCACTATGTTCTGAGATTGATGTTGCTATGACTTTGCTATGCTTAATGCTTGTCACTAGGCCCCGAGTGCCATGATTTCAGATCTGAACCTATTATGTGTTATGATCCGTTAACCCCGAAGTGACAATAATCGGGATACTTACCAGTGATGACCGTAGTTTGAGGAGTTCATGTATTCACTATGTGTTAATGCTTTGTTCCGGTTCTCTATTAAAAGGAGGCCTTAATATCCCTTAGTTTCCGTAAGGACCCCGCTGCCACGGGAGGGTAGGACAAAAGATGTTATGCAAGTTCTTTTCCATAAGCACGTATGACTATATTTGGAATACATGCCTACATTACATTGACGAACTGGAGCTAGTTCTGTGTCACCCTAGGTTATGACTGTTACATGATGAACCACATCCGGCATAATTCTCCATCACCAATCCATTGCCTACGAGCTTTCCATATATTGTTCTTCGCTTATTTACTTTCCCGTTGCTATTTCTATCATCACTACAAAATACCAAAAACATTGCTTTTACTACCGTTACCTTTTGTTACCGTCACCACTACTATCATATTATTTTGCTACTAAATACTTTGCTACAGATACTAAGTGTCCAGGTGTGGTTGAATTGACAACTCAGCTGCTAATACTTGAGAGTATTCTTTGGCTCCCCTTGTGTCGAATCAATAAATTTGGGTTGAATACTTTACCCTCGAAAACTGTTGTGATCCCCTATACTTGTGGGTTATCAAGACTATTTTCTGGTGCCGTTGCCGGGGAGCATAGCTCTATCCTTTGAGTCACTTGGGATATATATCTGCTTATCATTATGAAGAACTTGAAAGATCCAAGAACCAAGATTTATCCCTCAACTACGAGGGGAGGTAAGGAACTGCCATCTAGCTCTGCACTTGATTCACCTTCTGTTTTGAGTAAGCTTGCGACACCTACACCTGCTTCTGCTATTCGTTCTAATATGTCGCATGTTATTGATGATGCTACTTCTGCTATGCATGATACTTATGATGAAACTACTTCTATGCTTGATACTACTGTGCCACTTGGTAAATTTCTTGATGAACAACTTGCTAGAGCTAGGGAAATTGAAAATACTGAATCTGATGATACTAATGAAAGTGATGATGAAGAATCACTTGTTATTCCTAAGGGCTATGTTTTTGATCAAGAAGCTTCTTTAGCTATTTTAGCTTGCAAAAATAGAAATGAACTCAAAAGGTTATTAGCTAAATGGAGTAAGCAATCTCTAAATGCTAGAATGAAACCTGCCCCTGCTTTTGCTACTTCACCTATCTTTGTTACTGATAAGGATTATGAATTCTCTGTTGATCCTGATATAATTACTTTGGTTGAATCCGATCCTTTTCATGGTTATGAATCTGAAACTGTTGTGGCACATCTTACTAAATTGAATGATATAGCCACCCTGTTCACTAAAGATGAGAGAACTCGTTACTTTTATATCCTTAAAATATTTTCGTTCTCATTAAAGGGTGATGCTAAGATATGGTTTAATTCTCTTGATCCTGGTTGTGTGCGTAGTCCCCAGGATATGATTTATTACTTCTCTGCTAAATATTTCCCTGCTCATAAGAAACAAGTTGCTTTACGGGATATATATATAATTTTGTGCAAATTGAAGAAGAGAGTCTCCCACAAGCTTGGGGGAGGCTTCTCCAATTACTTATTGCTTTGCCTGATCATCCTCTTAAGAAAAATGAAATACTTGATATCTTTTATAATGGACTAACCGATGCCTCCAGAGATTACCTGGATAGTTGTGCTGGTTCTATTTTCAGGGAAAGAACACCGGATGAAGCTGAAATTCTATTGAATAATATGTTGACAAATGAAAATAATCGGACACCTCCGGAGCCAATTCCTAAGCCTATTCCTAAACCAACTCCGAAGAAGAGGGGTGTTCTATTTCTCAGTCCTGGAGATATGCAAGAGGCAAAGAAATCTATGATAGAAAAAGGTATTAAAGCTGAAGATGTTAAGAATTTACCTCCTATTGAAGAAATACATGACAACCTCGATGATCAAGAAGGATTGGTATTCACATAGAAGTATGAGAACACCGCTTATGAATCAACACTTGACATTGAAGCAACTCGAATACCACAACTGAAAACAAAACAAAGGATTTGGTTTGCAGGATAAACCGGAACAAATACATATGATAGAGATTTACCCAATCCCATATCATGCATCTGTCGGAAAGATATTCTAGGAGCTACTTGAATTCCCACCTATAAAACTCCCGAAACTTTCTGGTTATGCAATCAGGTGTTGGGGATACAGGGGAACCATAATATATCACCCAAACTAACAATTCCTACATCCAGTTGTATCCATCCTTCAACACATAACCAAGAAACCTGCGGAAATCGTGTACCTCAATCTTCGAAAAGCATCCGTTATACGAGTTATGGCAATACTCCCAAACTCCGGCCCCAGTACTGGGTGGCGTCGAGGTTATCTCACCAACAACTGCATAAAAGAGATTTTCGATGTCGGCAAACTCAGGTATTCCAGAAATGCAACGATAAAATTGTGACGACAAAACCTCGGAGCTCAACTCCCCGGGACACTGCCACAACCCCTAAATGTCAGGAGGCACCAAGAACAATGTTCTCATCACAAGACTATCAGAACGATTCCAAGATACCCGCGTGATCCCAAAAAAAATTCATGAAATTTGAGGAGAGGGAAGTCAAAACTTCTACATCAGGAGGCCTCACCAGAGAGACGAAGGGACTGAGGAGTAAAAAGAATCCTACTCTCTGATATATATAATCCTAAGACTCAAAACAGTTTGTCCTAGACTCAACAACGCTAGCGATTCGATCAAGCAGGGGGCTCCTAAGTCGGGGATGGCTCTGATTACCAACTTGTAACACCCACGATGCGGCTATATCTCCCACGTGTCGAGGCACGACTTAGAGGCATAACCGCAAGGTAGTTTAGTCGCAAGTGGGATAACTTCACACAATCCCATGTACTGAATAAGAAAGGGATAAAGAGTTGGCTTACAATCGCCACTTCACACAAATAACAAGTTAAACATACATCATCCAAAGTACAATCAAAGGTCCGACTATGAAACCAAGAATAAAGGAAGACAACCCCAAATGCTAGATCCCCGATCGTCCCAACTGGGCTCCACTACTGATCAACCGGAAAAGACACAAAACAACGACCAAGATCTTCATCGAGCTCCCACTTGAGCTTGGTTACGCCACCTGCACTGGTATCATCGACACCTGCAACTGTTTGGAAGTATCTGTGAGTCACGAAGCAATCTCACACCCGCGAGATCAAGACTATTTAAGCTTATGGGTAGGGTACGGTAATGAGGTGGAGCTGCAGCAAGCACTAAGCAAATATGGTGGCTAACATACGCAAATAAGAGCGAGAAGAGAAGCAATGCAACCGTTGTGAAGCTAGAAGTGATCAAGAAGTGATCCTGAAAGTACTTACGCACAACCATAACACAAGAACCGTGTTCACTTCCTGGACTCCACCAAAAAGAGACCATCACAGCTACACACGTGGTTGATGCATTTTAATTAAGTCAAGTGTCAAGTTCTCTACAACTGGACATTAACAAATTCCCATCTGCCACATAACCGTGGGCATGACTCTCGAAAGTTTATACCCTGCAGTGGTGTCCCAACTTAGCCCATCACAAGCTCTCATGGTCAACGAAGGACATTCCTTCTCTCATGAAGACCCGATCAATCTCGGAATCCCAGTTACAAGACATTTTGACAATGGTAAAAAGACCAGTAAAGCCACCCGATGTGTCGATAATCCCGATAGGAGTCGCACATATCTCGTTCTCAGGACACACCGGATAGGTCAAGCTACGAGTAAAACCAACCCTCAAGTTGCCCTGAGGTGGCCCCGCAGGCTGCCCGGTTCGGACCAACACCTAGAGAAGCACTGGCCCGGGGGGTTAAAATAAAGATGACCCTCGGGAGCACGACTCCCAAGGGAAAAGTATAGGTGGTGGTGAGGCAAATGGTAAAACCAAGGTTGGGCCTTGTTGCAGGAGTTTTATTCAAAGCAAACTGTCAAGGGATTCCCATAACACCCAACCACGTAAGGAACACAAAATCAAGGAACATAACACCGGTATGACAGAAACTAAGGCAACAAGAGTGGAACAAAAAACCAGGCATAAGGCCGAGCCTCCCTCCCTTTACCAAGTATATAGATGCATTAATTAAATAAGATATATTGTGATATCCCAGAGTGTCCATGTTCCAACATGGAACAAACTTCAGCTTCACCTGCAACTAACAACGCTATAAGAGGGGCTGAGCAAAAGCGGTAACATAGCCAAACAACGGTTTGCTAGGAAGGTGGATTAGAGGCTTGACAGGCAATATGGGGGGCATGATAAACAAGTGGTAGGTAGCGTGACATAGCGATAGAGCGAACAACTAGCACGCAAATATAGAAGTGGTTTCGAGGGTATAGTCATCTTGCCTGAGATCCCGCAAGGAAGAACGAGTCCATGAAGAAGACAAACGGATGGAGTGGAACGAATCCTCACAACACCGGAACAAAACCGAAGCTAACAAGAGAAGCAACCCGGAAAGAAGCAAACAACATAGTAAACAACCATCACATAAACATGGCATGATGCACAACCAAGTATGATGCATGTCCGGTTTAAAGAGGCATGGCATGGCAAAGTGCAACAAACAACACTACAAGTTAAGTGGAGCTCTATATGCAACGAGTTGCATATTGACGAAACACCACATGACTTATTTAGTTCTCTCTCGGTTAGGTACTCATCAAAATTAAATGTTGGTTAGCATGGCAAGGGGTGAAGCATATGAAAACTACCTACCTAGGCAAGTTTAAATGAGGCCGGAACAACAAACAACAAATTCGGAAAATCCTCATATGCAAATTTTAGAGTTGGTACTGTTCTGCCCTAAACCATATTTTAGAGTTGTTAAACATGCAAAGTAATTCCACCATGTTAAACTAGGCATTTTTCTACCACATTTACATATAAAGTTTATTAAATTTGGAGCTACGGTTAATTAGTTATGAAATAAAACATTTTAACATGTCATTAAGCAAATTAAATGCAAACAACAATTTAAACATTTTAAACATGGATGAAAGTGGCAAATTATGAAACTAGACAAGATTCTAAGCATATTTCATATATAACTTATTTTAATCCGATGCACGGTTCTGAAGTTATTATATGCATGAACATTCAGGGTTTTTTGGAAAAACTGTAGTTCTCTGATTAATTAGCAAATTCATTCGCGGAAAAAAGGCATCGGGCCGAATTGGAGCTACAGGCCGAAACATGACATGGGTGCTGGGGGTTGCCTCACATAATGGGCCTTGGCCCGGTCGGTGGACTACAGCACGCCGGTTGGAGCGCTGGGCCTCGCACAGGATGCGGCCCATGTGCGGTTGAAGGCAGGGCTCGAGTGGGCGAGGTAAACGCTCGTTCAAGGACGCAGCAGAAGACGGCAACAGTGAGGACGCAGTGAACGGCGGGGACATAGGGACCACGGCGAGCGGCGGGATGGAGCACAAGGGCGGATCTGGCGGGCGACACGGCAGGGAGGTGGCCGGAGGAGGCGGACCGGGGGCCCTTGGGCAGGGACGCGGGGAGGTCGTCCATGGCGTCTGCCTCCTGTGAAGGTTAGAGAGAGATATTGAGACAAGAGGGAGAAGGAGAGGAAAAAGGGAAGGGCAGAGGGGAGCAAAGGGGCGGCCTGGTAGTCTCGGTCGTCAGAGGGCGAGGTCGCCGGCAGCAGGTCGAGCTCCTGCTCGAGGAAGGAGGCACACGAGGTGGTGCTTCGGCATGGGAGTTCGAGGCGGCGGGGTCGACGTGCTCAGGAACGAGGGTGCCATGGGACTTGGCTGCATGCTCGAGCTCGAGCAGCGAGCTCCTCTCGCTCGGACGCGGGCGTAGAAGATGGATCTCGGGCTCCTGGGGCTGCGGACGGAGAAAAGGAGCGGCGCTGGCCTCCGATGACTGATGCTACTTGCGGCGGCGCTCGAGACAAGCCCTCGGGCACGAGCAGGAGGGAGGAGGCTGCACGAGTGGAGGCCGAGAAGAATTTGGATCAAGGGCGTGAGCTCTGGATCGAGGAGCAGCGGAGAGCGATGGTTGGCTAGAGGCTGAAATCGAGGAGGGGATCCCGAGGTGGATGAGACTGGGTGGCGGTGGTGGAATGGGAGGATGGGACATCTCCCTAAATTTTAGGGTTGGTCTGTATATATAGCACGCAGGAGGAGTTTTAGGTGCGTTCGATCGTCATCGGACGGCTCCGAGTCAATTGGGTAGTCAAAAGAAGAAACACAAGAAGTATTGTGGTATTTCAGGGTTGATCCGGACTCAACTGTTACGACTGAGGGGGTCGGGTTAGGGGGTTAGGAGGGGTTTTGGGGCCCTCCGATCACAATCAGACGGCTCCGGACGTGAGGAGGGTTAGATTGGGCCTGGCGGTTGGTAGTGGACTATGTAGATGGTCTAGGGAGGAAAGAGAGGAAAGCCCGGCAACAGCTTTCGGAGACCGAAAACGTCCAAAGATAGACCGACTATACTGCGGCCATATGTTTAACGGTTGGGCTATCAAACGAGCTCCGAATGCGACGAAAATTGACAGGCGGTCTATCTACACTATAATAAGACTGCATGCCAACTTTTATCACATTCCGAAAACATTTTCTGGCCACTTATAAAATAATATTTCGGACATGCCGCGGGCGCATGCGAGTGTGACTGGGCTCAGAATGTACAACGGAAAGAACTGGGAAACCCGGACAGATGCAAGTTTTGAAAACATGCAGATGCAATGCGGATGATGACATGGCAAGATGCAACATGCATGTGAATGACAAGGCAACAACAGCGAATAACCGGAAGACACCTAGCGTGTCGGTCTTGGGGTGTTACAGTGCTGCAGCCAAAGCTCAAGGGGGCCCCTTGGCGGCATCTCGACGGAGAAGAACTGCGGGAAACAGATCCATGTGCGCGGAGGCATCACCACCCACATCACGAGTTCGCGCCAGGAGTCCGCAGAGTGGACTCCTGGGGCGACGGCGTGCGTCACCGCGGTGCGGCGACAACGGCCCTGGCGCAGGTGGCGGGGCTCGTCGCCCCTCCCTCCGGAGCCCTCAGCTTGGGCGTACAAAGGCAGCGGGTACCCGGGAGGTGGCCGCTTGTACCATGGTTGCGACACTTCCGGCCTCACGACTATGTCGCGACGATGGGACAACCTCTTCTTCGGCGGAAGTGGCTCGGGCTCGTCAAGGGGAGTCTTTCCCTTCTCCACGACCGAGAACCTCCGTATCGGCGCCATGATCGATGCAGCAAGCGATGAAGCGAGGAAGAAGGAGAAGCGTGAGAAGCGAAGGAGGAGATGGGTGACAGGGGCTCTGCCCCTTATTCCCATTTATAGCCAAGGGGAGGCCAACCGCCAGCTTCCACGATCTAAGGTAATAATGATCTTTTTCTGCATGCAGCAAGGACTCGTCAAGTCGGGCAGTTGTCGAGGCAGCGTGGGGAAGCGGAGACGCCCACGTCCAATCAGTCGCCACGCGCCAACCGTGGCCACAGGATGTTGGGGCCCGCAGCACTCCACACTTTCCCTTTGGCTTTGCCTCGAAGCCAAGTCCGAGCGCGCCTTGGGCCCGGGGCTACTGTTAGTGTCCTAGGAACGGGGGTCCCCAGATATGCCTGGCTGCGGCCCATAGCATGGCTCCACCAGCGGCCCTGTATGGCCCATCTTCACCAACAAACACTCAAGACCCTCGCGAGGGGCCAAGCCTCGCGAGGCGGACGACACAAGACCTCCTCGGGGGCAACTTCACCAGGCAGGCTCGTGAGGGGCGGAGAGATCAAGGAAAGGGACACCTCGCGAGGTTTCTATGACGCGAGCCATGACGACTGGAGCCAGGCGGGCGCCAGCACGCAGTGTACTCATTTCCTCTTTGGTGCTAAAGGGGCAAGTGCAGGCGAGGAGCCCCGAGGCATCAGGCAAAGGTTTCCATATCGGTGCAACAAGACCGAGACCAGCAGGATGGTAGGGCGGAGGTCACCATGGAGCCCAAGACGGCGTCACCACCAGAGCCTTTGGTAGGCGAAGACCACCTTTATTCAGGATAAATTGTACTAGTTGTCTCCCTTCGAATTTGGCTGTTGTGGGATCCCTTCCCGCTCAATATTTGGGAAGAGGACCAGGGCCTCTATAAATAGGACTAGCCACCATCGTAGAAGAGGGGCAGAGAACGAACAGATCATCCAGATCATCCTCAACCACACAAGTTCACCAAGCACAAGTACACCTCTCCTTAGGAGCATGTTCTTCCCTTGTAACTGGTCATCCTCAGCCCAAGAGGCAATCCACCACACCACACTGGAGTAGGGTATTACACCACATCGGTGGCCCGAACTAGTATACACTCTTGTGTCTCTTGTTCTTTGGGTTCGTCGAGCTATGCCGTGAGATCATGATGTGTGCACTCTAGAGGGGGGAGAGATCTACGTGTGCACCCCAGTGTTCGAACCTCAAGGGTTTTGCCGAAACCCAAAATCTGAAAGCACCCCAGCACGCTGGACCCTCCACGTCGTTTACCGAATGGAACGCGCTTCTCTTGCATTTTCGCTCGCTTGTGGGACCGTAGTTGAGAGAAAACCGACGTCCCTCCCCCTCCCCCGCCCGCGTCATTTATACTACCACTCCCTCTATTTTATGCGGAGTAAATAAAAACAGAGGGAGTATACTACAGATGAGGATCCCCTGATGTGGCCGAACCCATTGAGTAACTAACATGCGGGGCCTAGCAAGCATGGGTTCGCTTGTAAGTGACCGAAAGGGAGGGTAAGGCTGGGATCCTACGTCAAAGGATCCACTTCAACTACTACTCCCTCCTTCCATCTACAGGGCCTAACGTGTTTTTCGAGGCTAACTTTGACCAAATGTTAGAGTAATAATATATGACATGCAGCTTAAACAAAGCATACGGTCAAATTCGTATGTGAAAGGAGCTTCCAATGATATAATTTTCACATTATACATCTCATGTACTATTAATCTTGTCAATAGTCAAAGGCGGTTTTGAAAAACGCATTAGAGCATGGTTAATAATATAGCCAGCCGATGGCTATAAGGAACTGCCATGTCATCTATAGCCATCATCTATATGCACTCATACAATAGTGTGGGCTATAAGGTTGGCTATTTCCCGCAAAAAATAATATAAAAGGTTGGCTATTGTATTAGTACTTTTTCCCATCTCCTCTCTACTATCTCTTTCTTCATATTTATTGTATTTACCTAGGAATGCGTATATAGCTAGGCTCTTGCATGAGAGCTCACTCCCCTTACTTTTTCACATCTCTCTCCTTCACATCGGCAAAAGTGCCATGTAAGTTGGCTCTTAATGGCTATTAGGTTGGCTCTAAGCATTAAGTATTTGCATGAGCAAGGTATATGATTGGTAGAGAGTTGCATGCACACTTTTTTCTTGCTCTATGTGTTATGGCTGGGCTGTAGAATATAAGAGCCCGCTTCACTCTCTCTCCTCTCTTCTCACTCCTCCAAGTAGGATTTTAATGACATGACAAGTCTTATAGCCTGCTGACTAGGCCTTATTAGATTTGCTCTTAGGCCCTATATAAATGGAAGAAGGGGGTACTATGAGCACTGCATACTCTACTACAGATGTTGTCAGTACTCCACTAGTACTATTAGACAGGGAGCTTAAAAAAAGTTACTATTGGATTGGCTATACGTGGGGAGATCCTAGTAGGAAGAGCATGCGCGAGAACAAGCACATTCACGTGGTTGAAAACAAATTGGAAACCATCTCCGTTTGAATACAAATCTAGGAGTACGTACGAATCTAACAATATTGATTGGGCGTTGTTGAATGTTGATACTTTTTTCTCTAAGTTTGATCAAAGTAGAGATACTTTGACTACACATTAAACTTATATGTAAACTAGAAAGGATCGGAGGGAGTATATTGTACGTTCAAAAGCGAAACGAACATTGAATACCCTTTATATATGATTTGCGGATGCTATGATCACCGGTTCAAAATTTTGAATCCGCCTTAGGTATCACACATGCACCCACTCGTTTTCTCTCAATTTCAACTCGGGGTCCGGAGATCGATTGAAAGAGGACTAGGGTGGGTATAATACGTTCGTTTCGCTTATGAACGTACAATATACTCCCTCTGTTCCCCACATACCCCCCAGCGGGTCATTTCTATCATTCTATCGTAGAAACAGACCAAACCTTTATCTCCTTGCACGACACACAATTGATCTCTCAAACATCAATCGATCTCGTCAAGATGTGTCAGGGCATGAACCGAATAAGATGTCAAAACTAAGATGGGAAGCGACACATAGTGGAGGCAAGGTGAAACTTTAAACGAACCGTTTGTTTGTATGCATGTCGTACAAATTACAACATTGGAAATACAAGCGGATGATACTCAGCGGAATGTTCAAATGACGCATGAGGGAGGATGGACTCGACCGGAGGGTGGCATCATCGATGGAGAAGAGGGTTGGAGAGGAATGAGAAATAAGCAACGCCGCATGATTATACTTGAACGACTCAAATAAACAATAAGTTGTCTCGTTTTCCCTTCCGTCTTGGTCACAGAGTAAGATACTCCCTATGTTTTTATTTACTCTACATATTAGGTTTGATTGAAGTCAAACTACATAAAATTTAACCAAGTTTATAGAAAACTAGCAAGATGCCTGTGCCTTGCACGGAACATCAAGATCTTGTGGGAGAAAAGGATGAACGAGGGAAGGCCTTATCTGCAAATGTGGAGAGGAGTGCGGGTAAATTGTCATAGTTTCCATCCTATCTTAGATATAGATCGGACGGCCTATATTGCAGGATGGCAGGCACACCATCATCACCAATTCTGCTTTTTATGTACACTAGAAAGATGCCCGTGTGTTGCACGGAACATCAAGATGCATTTGTATGAGTAGTTTATCTTGTGGGAGAAAAGGATGAATGAGGGAAGGCCTTATTTGCAAATGTGGAGAGGGGTGTGGGTATCTTTTTGCAAAATTGCCATAGTTTCCTTCCTATCCGTTAGATATAAATTGGACGGACTCTTATAAAAAACAGAGTTGGTGATGATGGTGTGCGTGCCATCCTGCAATATAGGTCGTCCGATTTATATCTGACGGATAGGAAGGAAACTATGGCAATTTTGCAAAAAGGTACCCACACACCTGTCCACAATTGCAAATAAGGCCTTCCCTCGTTCATCCTTTTCTCTCACAAGATAAACTAGTCATACAAATGCATCTTGATGTTACGTGCAACGCACGGGCATCTTGCTAGTAAGAGTAGAAATATGAACATTTACAATAGCAAATATATATGATGTGAAAGTATATTCTATAATGAATCTAATGGTATTGGTTTGTTATTGTATATGTTATTATTTCTGTCTATGAACTTTGTCAAAGTTTACAAAGTTTGACTTTGGGCAAAGCTAAAATGCGGAGTAAATAAAAACAGAGGGAGTACGCAGGGACTAGTATAGTTACCACTTCCGGAACATTGTAAGTTGGACCCCTAAATGCGGGCACGGACCGGGCACACCTCAATTATTCTTTCAAACAGTCGGACACCTACATTTAGCACACCATCCGGCCACTTAATGAAGTGTTATATTTCACTACTTGAAAAGGAAAAGGGTGGCACCGTACCCAAAACCACCACACTTGGGGCTAGGGTAACAACTTGGTACTGTACCACATTTGAACCAGGGCACAAAAACCACCTGTTCTGCGCCTAATGCGCAACGCAGAGCACTGACGCTCGAATATGGCCGGGAAAACAGGGAAACCGACATGTGGGGCACACCTATCAGGATGACGTGGCCCAGACTAGTCCAATGGAGGACCTGGCCCACGACCTCCTCGCCACCGGCAACCGTTCATGTGGGTCGTGGGGGCCAGCAACGTGGCGTAGCTCCAGCACCGCCTTTGGACAGGGTGACCGCGGTGAGCGACACGCTCATCGTCGCTAGACATGGTCGGTTTCAGTGTGCCGAGGGTGGCGTTAGCGCCGTGGCACGACCAACAGATCAACACCCGGCTCGTCAAGGATGCACTGGGTGCTGAAGTGCGCGCGTGCCGCAACGCGTCCACGGAGTGGTGTAGCGCGGCGAACTGCATCCCCAGGACTTGAGACCATGCCGAGCCGTCTTTCTTTTTCAATGACATGTGGGGTCGCATGTGAGCAAAGGGCATTTCCAACATTGCCACGAACGCAGCTGACTACCCTGGCACACCAAAAACCCTCGTCCCTCGCGCCGTCATGCGGTGCGTTCCCAGCCGGCGCCAGCTGCCCGCATTCATGCCGTCCGTCTGTATGTCGTCGTTAAGAGGCTCGGTGCCCGAGGAACAAACTCCGGCGACTTAATGACGCGCCCGGACGCTTTGGCCTCACCGGAATGCACTACTTAAAGCGGCAATGCCCAGCTAACCTCCACACCATAGCGCATCGTCCTGCTACCTGGCACCACATCCACCATGACCGCGAGCGTGAACGCTCTGCAAGAGAGATTAGTCTTCGGGGATGAAGCTCGAGGTCACTGCCCTCGCTCAAGTCACCGCTTGTGACGCAATAGTGGCATAGCCGGACGCAGACGAGACCGCACAAGCGGTGGCCACGATGGCGGCTGATGACGGGAGCACTGTCAGCCACGCATCCTACTTGCCGATGTCCAATGTATGGCACCGCCGAGGTCGGGGACTCCTCCGAGGATGAGTAGGGTATGGGAGGCGGTAGGGCATGGTGTGCCAACTGGTTGGTCCGTCTCCCGTGTTCTACTCTTCCTCGCCGGATACCGCACCTTCGTCTTGAACCCCGCCCCCGTACATGGAGATCACAGATGGAGGACGTCGGTTACCGCCGTAAAATAGGTTTAGGGTCGGGTTTCTTTTATTTTTCTGTCCTATAAAAGTCCGAAATGTAATGAAAATATGCCGTGTTTGCATTAATCTCGGCCGGTGTATATGAACTTCCACAATAATATAGTATATTGTAGTAGTACTAGCAAGATGCATGTGTGTTGCACGGAACATCAAGATCTTGTGGGAGAAAAGGATGAACGAGGGAAGGCCTTATCTGCAAATGTGGAGAGGAGTGCGGGTAAATTGTCATAGTTTCCTTCCTATCCGTTAGATATAGATCGAACGACCTATATTGCAGGATGGCAGGCACACCATCATCACGAACTCTGCTTTTTATTGAACCGAGACAAAGCTAACATGTGAAGTAAATAAACACATGGGGTCTACATACACAATTTATCTTAGGCACTCCAATAGTACGTCCACTACACATTCACGCATTTCACATCTTTCTACATCTACGGAAACCTACGAAAGGGTTAACGTAAATTGCCTCTCTCTCTCTCCTCCCTGATTTTCATGGTGGTGGGCCCCTCCCTCCCCCCAATCTACAATCAATAGCTCACATGTTTCACATTACGTTAATTACGTAACTAGGATTACATAGGTGTAGCATTACTCGTCCAAAAAAACCCAACTAAGCCAACCTTCCAACATATCGCGCATGAAAAGACCCGGCCGCGCCGTTTTAGTCGGGATTACCGGATTACTAGTAGTAGTATCGATGGATCACGCGAAGCACCAAGTTTTTTTTGAGGGGGCGAAGCACCTAGTTTAAAAGGAAAAGGGGGTACATGCACAACACCCCTGTCGCAGTCGCATTGCACCCCACACACGTTCGGTCCTGCACACGGCTCACGCAAACGGAATGCGCTTTGGCTTGCCTCTTCACTGACACGTGGGACTGCACTTGGAGAAACCGACCATGCGCCAAACTCCCCCGCCCACCGCACGACCCCCCTGCCAAATTCCCCCCAAATCCCAAATTCAGCCGCCCTTCGGCCAACTAGCCAATTATATTCCCCCAACCCCCCTCCCCCCGTCCCCCTCCACTCCTTTCGCTCTGCCAAAGCCGCCCTCCCCGCCACGCTGATACGTCGGCGCCGCGGTTCATCGAGGGGACGCACGGTGATCCTCTCACTCCCATAGTACGCTCTTGTAGACTGCCGTCCTCGAGCCACGCCGCCACCGCTGGCGACATTCTTGTGGAGGCGCACGTCGGTCAGCACCACCACCGCTGGCGACATTCGTGTGGAGACGCACGGCGGTCAGCTTCTCCCATGGTACGTGCATTCTAGACTGAGGCCCCATGCATGCCGGTGTAGCGCTGAATGTTAGCTGGTAGACATTGTTAATCTCACTGTTTGCCGAAGTAGTTTACAGTCAATATGCTCTGCTTAAGAAGCTTCCTTGCCCTGTTCTGCACTCAATCTGCTTAGCTGAGATGGCATGCCAAGGCTGATTAGTTGCTAAAATATCTTGCCATATATTCATTGTGACGTAGATTGCCATGGTCTAGTAGCCAATTTGTTAGGTGAAATAGCTCTACACCGTTTTATACTCGATCTTTGTTGCTGCGATGGCCTTCAATAGTTTGATGGCTATGTGCTCGGCCTCATTGACTGTTGAAACATCATGTCATAATTTACCACTCAAATATGTTTGCTGAATTAGCTTTAAATATATTTGGTTACTTAGATCTGCTCGTCCAAATATCTCGCCATAGCTTTAGACATCGACCTAGGTATTTTTTCTGGACATCATAAAAAAACATATATGTTTTTCCTGTAAGATCTAGTAGAAGAACTAATTTGTATGTCTAACAGATGGACATGACTTGGATAACTTCTGCTCGAAGATTCTTCGCTGCATATGTCGAGGGGGTTGAAAACTTCATGAACTTTATCAGAGCTGAGTACGGTGGTCCGAAAGCAGATGTGCTCTACCCGTGTAGCAGTTGTATGAATTCAGTTACAAGACCCCAGTCAACTATGCAAAATCATCTACACTTGTATGGGATGTCGGTCACATATACTAGGCGGGTTCATCATGGTGAAGCTGTGAACGTCAACGTTACTGACTACGTGGAAGCAGCAGATCACCATCTTGATATGCCTGATGCTCAGGTGGAAGAGGAGGAGGAGGTGGTGGTGGCAGAGCCAGTGAGTTTGACCAACATTGAAACAATGCTACGAAATGCTCGTGCATTTCGTGAACTTTTACCTGCAAAAGAAAAATGGTGGTCCCGCATGTTGGAACAATGCAACGTGGCTGTCACCCCAGGAAATAAGCTGTCAGTATTCTCAGCTATGGTCACCTTTCTTCAGGTGAAGACATCTGAGCGGATGACCAACAAATCATTCGATGCGATGTTGGATGCTTTCCGCAAAGCTTTCCCAGATGCG
This sequence comes from Triticum urartu, assembly GCF_003073215.2. NCBI lineage: Eukaryota > Viridiplantae > Streptophyta > Magnoliopsida > Poales > Poaceae > Triticum > Triticum urartu. The sequence goes on from NC_053022.1 coordinate 115,597,236, forward strand.
TCTGAGCTGCCACACACCTATAGTAAAATGAAGAATTTCCTTCGTGCAGTTGGAATTGGATATGATATGATCCATGTTTGTAAGAATAATTGTGTTCTATTCTGGAAGGATTATGCCAACTTAAGTGAATGCCAGAAATGCAAATCATCAAGATGGAAACATGGCGATGCTGTGAAGAGGATTCCTCATAATGTTTTGAGACATTTTCCAATTACACCAAGATTGCAAAGGTTGTTTCATGATGCTGAAACAAGAGAGGATGTACTGTGGCATTCTAGGAACCAGGAGTACCGAGATCAAAATGTAATGAGCCATCCATGACATGGTAGTGAGTGGAAAAGCTTCCATGAGAAACACAAAATGTTTGCTGCTGACCCGAGAAACATTAGACTTGGCTTAGCTTCAGATGGATTTAACCCATTTGGCCACCAGAGCGCCACATATAGCATGTGGCCAGTGCTTGTTATCCCTTACAACATGCCTCCAAATGTATGCACCAAAGAATCAAACTACATGATGTCCTTGCTCGTCCCAGGTCCCAAAAGTCCTAGAAAGGATTTTGATTTAGTCATGGAGCCTCTTGTGGAGGAACTTCAATATCTATAGAGGGGTGTTCTCACTCGAGACCTATATAGTAGCCCACCAGCTGATTTCTTTCTGCGTGTTGTTATAATTTGGTGCATCCATGATTATCCGACATTGGGCACTATGTCAGGGCGAACGACACATGGTTACAATGCATGTGTTCGCTGTGACAGGAATCCGCTGTCATACGCAATACATAGCAAGATCTGTTACATTGGACACCACCATTTCCTTGCCAAGGACAAGCCGCGTCCTACAAAATACCGAAGACATGTGTTCAATGCAAAGCATGAAAACCGCGATGCGCCAAAGAGGCTCACCGCCGATGAGTTGCAAGTGGAATTAGAGAAGGTCAGGCATATTACACCAGGAAACCATCCTGATAATGGTAGCGGGAAAAGGAAGCGTGGCAGGGGAGAAGAGATATTATTGTTTACCCGCATGGCCACTTTGTGGGACTTGTAGTATTGGAAAGATTTGGATCTGCGGCATAATCTTGATGTGATGCACATCGAGAAAAATATATGTGACATCATTATCGGCACATTTCTTAATATTGAAGGCAAGACAAAAGATACCTTAAAATCTAGGATTGATTTGACACTCCTGGGTATCAGAAAGGATTTGCAGGTGAAAGATGAAGGTAAACCACGGGATATGGCACCAGCTGTGTACGTCTTGGATAAGGCAAAAAGAAAAGAAATATGCGAGGTCCTGTCACGTGTGAGATTCCCACATGGATTTGCTTCCAACCCTGAAAGGAGAGTCAGTGCAGATGGAAACAAGGTACAAGGGTTGAAAAATCATGACTGCCACGTCCTACTTCAAAGGGTTTTACCTGTTATCCTTAGAGGATTGGGCCGCCCTGACTTATACGGAGCAGTTGTAGAGTTGGGACAATTCTTCAGGGAACTCTGTAGTAGAAATATCAGGGTAGATGCTTTGGAGGGTCTTAGAGACAAGATACCAACTATCCTATGCGACCTTGAGAAGATATATCCTCCAGCCTTCTTTGATGTGATGGTGCATTTGGCCGTTCATCTACCTGATGAGGCACTACTTAGAGGTCCAATACAGTATGGCCGGATGTACCCTATTGAAAGGTGGCTCGACACTTTCAAGGGCTATGTTAGGAATAGAGCTAGACCCGAGGGTTCCATTGCAGAGGCCTACATTGCTACAGAAGCATTGCCATTCTGCTCAAAATACATTGAAACACCTGATCAACTTAGCAAAGAGGTGGGTGAAGACAATCCCAGGCTCAATGTTTTCGATTATTCTATTCGAGTTATAGGGAAGAGCCGACAAGACGACAAACCTAAAGATTTGGACAAAATGGTTTGGTATGTGTTGAGTAACTGTCCTGAGATACTACCTTATATCAAGTAAGTGCTAGGTACTGCAGCTTATACATCATAATCTACTAAACTTGCAGCACATTCTTATATATTTAGATGTTTGATGCGATCACTATGTTTTGCAGAATCTACAAAAAGGAGTTAGTGCCACAAAATCCAAGAAACATTGACAAACTGGTTATGGCAGGATTTGTGAAATGGTTCAAGAGCCATGTAAGCTTTTGAATTGCACTGTCAGTTTTTTTAATATATTGAGTACATAAGATGACCAGCTTGTCTATTTTCTAACAATAGTCTCGCATGACCTTCCCGTTAGCATGGTCCAAAATTAGTTGAAACTGGATACGAACGATCCCGCGGGCGGCAAAATCTCCCGCCTCCTTCTAAAATTTCCGCCACCTAGTCTTTAGCATGCGGAATTCCCCTTTTGTCCTTGGTGCACGGAGAACAACAGTAACAATACTGCCCTCATCTACATAATAGGTTGGGGCTGCTTTGGTAACTTCTGATTCCCCCCACCACACGACACCCCTATTTCCCCTCCCCTCCCGCAAAAATGACTAACTCCACAGCACCAGACCATCTTACATCACGCCATCCGTACTTCATTGTCCTTTCTACCCCTACCCTCTCGAAACCCTAGACTGCTCATCCACCAGCGTATGAGAGCCCATTCACTGCCAGCGGCGTCCACCTCGCCGGATCTGCTTCTGCGGACGCATCTACCCCTCCCACCTCCACTAGAAACAAGTAGACTGCTCATCCACCACTGTACCACAGCCCATTCAGTGTCGGCCTTGTCCACGGCACCGGATCTGCTTCATCGATACTCTCGTCAACCATAGTGCATCTGCAGCGGCTCATTCATACTCCCCACCTGAGACGCTTCGTCCACCCCCCCCCCCCCCCCCCCCCCCCCCCCCCCCCCCCCCCCCCCCCCCCCCCCCCCCCCCCCCCCCCCCCCCCCCCCCCCGCCCCCCGGAGCCGCCCCACCGACTGCCTCTGATCCTCTTCGCTGACACCTTCCTCAACCCTACCGGAGCCGCTTCGCCGACACCATCGTCAACCCTACCAGAGTAGCTTCGCCTATACCATTCTCAACCCTACCGGGGCCGCTTTGCCAACTCACAAGTCCACGGCCACAGATCCGCTTCGTCGCACCCTCATCCAACCTACCGGAGAAACTTCTGACGCCCCGTCCATGGCCGCAGATCCGCATCGTCGACACCATCCTTAACCCAACCATCGGAGCAACTTCACGAACATCGTCGTCCACGGCCACAAATCCGCTTCGCCCACACCGTAGTCCACCCTACCGGAGCCGCTCCACAAACACCCTACTCGATGGTTCTAGATCTCCTTACCGGACCCCGGTAGCCAGCGCAGTGTCATCACCCTTGACGTTTCTAACCTGATTCCCACCATCTGGCAAGATGCCAACCATGCGTCACGGCTTAGGTACTTGTCACCTTTAAACCCGTCCAGCATCACCTGCCCGATGTACTTCAAATATACTAACAGGTCGCTGTTACCTTTATGCAGCTGGGAAAAACTACAAGGACTATGTTTCTTCTGCATCTAACAGCTTGGCCAACCAAGATCCTGGACTGAGGCATTGCTATGATCTTGTAAGTGCGTCTCTCTCTCTCTCTCTCTCTCTCTCTCTCTCTCTCTCTCTCTTTTATTGTTGTGTGCCTCCCAGCGTGCTTTGCTAGGATTTTCGACCAGTAATCCCTTTGTGCAGACAATGATTTCTACTATTGGATGCTAAATTAGATATGTAGATGTCATACATGATACTAGCTCGTACCTCTGTTCCTAAATGTAAGTCTTTCTAGAGATTCCACTATAGGCTACATACGAAGCAAAATGAGTGAATCTACACTCGAAAATTCATCTATAAACATCTGTATGTGGTCCATACTGGAATTTGTACAAAGACATATATTTAGGAACAGAGGCAGTACATTACACAAAATTGTAGGTGGCATGTAGGAATTCCAGTGCACTACATTAGGCTCCCTTAGAGTTCTCGCTAGTCCAGCACACAGAGTCATGGCTAGTTTATGCTATGCACACAATCATTAATAGGTGGTTTAAATATGCGCAAGGGATATGCAATGTATTATCATGTAGAGATGTCTGAAATTAGCCGTGTCAACTTGCAGATAGGGTTACACAATGAAAAAGTACAAGATGTATGTGGCAATTTCATGGAACATCGCAAAAAAGGAGAGGCAGCGGTGAGCCTATACAATGTGCTATTGTAGGTCACTCCTCCATTGCAATCATCGTGACATGTTATTTGTATGTCAGTTCTATTGGCCAAGTTTCTTAGGGACAGTTATTACAAGTTATCCTCAGAAAATAAGCACCTGTGAATATAAGCTCAAGGTAATAAGCCAACTAGTTCTTTTCATTGCCTTCCTTTTCAGCTTATCTTTGCTGTGATCAGTGAAAAGTCTAGATTGCATTATATTTTTTCATTTTGCTGCCCATATGAAAAATAATTTGACTTGCAAACATCACAAATTGAACCCAGTGCAGTAATTAATCTAATAGGAAAACAAACCATCACTATTTGTTCAAAATGCAAATACAAAGATACCATCTGCTTGGCACAATCTACTTTGGTCAATGTCTTCCATAGAGATCCCATTGCCTAATTTAAACGAAGAACACATGACCCACATTCAAATGAAGAACAATTATTTATTGAAATTCGATACTCCAAGTGGCTGATTATTATCATATAGCAGCACCACCTGAAAGCATCATATAGCAGCAGCTCATAACAACTCATCATACAGCAGCATCAGCAGTGTGCAATTCATCATATACCAGCAACAGCTCATAGTAATTCATCATATAGCAGCAGTAGGAGCAGCTCATAGCAATTCATCATATAGCAGCAGCAGGAGCAGCTCATAGCAATTCATCATACAGCAGCAGCAAGAGCATCTTATAGCAACTCATCATATAGCAGCAGCTGCTCATAGCAATTCATCATATAGCAGCAGTAGGAGCAGATCATAGCAATGCATCATATAGCAGCAACAGAAGCAACTAATAGCAATTCATCATATAGTGGATCAGAATGAACATTTGGCAAAAAAAAATCAGAGGAGATCCTCACCATGTTGGATGAGCTCATCCGTCAACAACTCCTCAAGGCCACGGCCTAGGGGGGAGGGGAGGGGGAATAAGGTGCCTTCTGCTGCAGTGTGGCATCAGCCGTAGTTGTGCGGTGCTTGCCAGAGTAGTGCATTGGACGGACCACAGTGGAGCAGCTGATGGAGATCATGCGAATGAGGGGCGGCGCCAAAGGGAGGAGCAGCTAGGGAGATTTGCCCCTACCTGCAGGCCATGTAGCCTAGCTGGACAAAGCATCATCGAGGACCAGGCCAGATGGGACCAGAGGCAACGACTCGCTGGAGGAACCCTAGGGCTGCAGGCAGGGGATCGAGGTAGAGGGAAAGGGGAGAGGAGATGCAAGCAGGAAGGGCAATGAACACTTGTGTGTTTGTTTTTACTTGAGGGTCAAGTGTGACGCGGGCGTGAGTAGTTGCATTTTGAGTGTAATATAGGCAGACAACAGAGTCATTTCACTATTACCCTTCCCTTTAATTTTTAGTGAGCTTCTACCCGAAACACCCCCCTCCAAAGCGAAATAAGTTAATCCCAAGCCCATAACTCAAAAATGACTTCTTTGCATCTTTTATGGCTTATTTTGACAATAAGCCCTGAAAAGGTGGAATCAAACTGGCCCTTAACCTGCAATTCAATTGTGCGTGCAATGATGAATTACTCCTGTCTGCTATAGTGTACATTTAGGCATCATCATACATGGCATAACCTAATACATGTGCATTCCATTGTAGAATCTGGAATATGCGATGTTTATGTTAGTTCATACGTTGCACATGATGTTTAAATGCCTCTTAAATCTGGTCAGTCAAGTGATAGTCTTTAAGCCTCCTTCTTTGCTTGTTTTCTTGATATGTAAGATTTGCTCACATATCTGTTCAATTGTTGTTTGCATCAGCCAGCCATACTAGGACTGTTTGCTTTGATTACTTTTTGTTCTTGACCTAACACTCTAATAGAGCTTGTCAATGATTTAAACACTAAGGGATGCTGTAGTGGGGCCTTGTCTAACTCATAGTTGACATAAAGGTTTGGGTGTACACTAAAGTAGGCTCTCCAAGAGTACCTGGAGATCCAGTTCGAAGGTATGCCTAGTTTTTACATAGTGCAGACATAGTAAATTCTCATTTCATTGTGTGAAAGTGCAAGAGATGTCGCATTTTTCATTATGTGGTATTGTTTTGTTATAATCTCATCCTTTTGTGTTGTTCACAGACTGGAAAGTATGCATATTTATCTTCCAAGGAGACGAGTAACTAGTTTGTGTCACCTTGCAGGGGGGTGCAATGAAGATAGGATTGAGGATTTCCAAGTACAAGATGTTAGGAAGGAGCCTTGCAAGAGAAGTAGGAGTTACGCTGAGCCTATTCAACCAGTTAAGGTAAGTCACTATATCCAACTCAACAGTTCAATTCTGACAGTTTGTTTCTCACAGTCTATCTTAGCATTAACGGTGTTCAAGAAAGGTCTACCAAAGATAATGTGATGTAGGGTGGAACCCTAATCTCCCGATCTTTCACGAAAGGAGCGGAATCCCGCGAGGAACACGAAGAACACAAATGGGAAACACAAGAGGAACACTCAAACTAACAAGAACAAGTCACAAAAGTGCTAGATCCTTGAGTACAAAGGGGAAGATGCACGATCCAAAGTCAACAACGGACAATACACGGTAACCGGTCTTCTCCGTGAGGAGGTCTTGAAGGTCTTCTCCATGAGGAGGTCTTGAATCCAAGTGGATCTTCTCCGAAGAGGGGCCACAGTCTCTCTCAAGGAGTAGATCCGATATGGATGACTGAAGCTCTATCTCACAAATGAGCTAACACAATTGTAACCCTAGAAAGTTGGGCGAGTTGGAGTATATATAGTCTAGGGGGAGAAGGGATACACGTGCATCGACCCTTCACTGTGCGCAGACAGGGGAGGCCAGACGTCCGGGATGGTCGGGCCGGATGTCCGGGCTTTCAGACAATGCATGATGTCTAGGCTGGGGAGGCCGGATGTCCGGGCTGGAGTGGTGGCATTTGTTGCTCTTGGGTTCGGAGGGGCCGGATTTTTGGGATGGTGGCCGGATGTCCGGGGGCTCGTGAGAGGCCGGATGTCCGGGCTATCGAGGCCGGATGTCCGGGGCCTGTAGCTTCTGGCGACTGTGCTGCTGTAGTGGATGACGGTCCAGGGGCCGGATGTCCGGGGTCATGGCCGGATGTCCGGGGCCTGGGAGATGTTCTTGGCTCCTTCCGTTGGTTCTCCTCATCCGTGGACTTGGGGACTTGTACATCTTCATGCACATCTTCGGGAGGGTCCTCTTGGTGCCTAATCATGCACAACACCTCGGACTTAGGTAGTAGCCATGTCTCATGCATAGAAAGTGGAAGTTCGGAGAGGAGTGAGTTCACCTTATCTTCGATAGACTTGGCTCGGGCTCGTGTCATTGGTCCAAGTGGTGTCGTTGGAGGTGTAGGTGCGTCCATGGGGATGATCTTGGGACACTCCGCATCATCTCCCCTCCCTTGGGGAAGATCCGTCCTCGGATCAAATTCTTCATCACCATGGTAGGGCGAGAGATCTTTGATGTTGAAGATGTCGCTCACGGAGTACTTGTCACGAGGGATGTCGATCTTGTATGCATTGTTGTTGTAGCGTGCAAGCACCTTGAATGGTCCATCGGCGCATGGTCGAAGTTTGGACTTGCGTTCTTGGGGAAAGCGGTCCTTGCGAAGGTGTAGCCACACGAGATCTCCAATGTTGAATACCATAGGGTGCTTGTTGACGTTGATCTTGGTCGCAAGGCATTGTACTTGGCACTCAATGGTGTTTCTTGTATGTTCATGCACGTTCTTGAGATGTGTTGCGCATGCACTTGCATCCAAGTTGATGCGCTCTTGTAGTGGAAGAGGAAGAATGTCCAATGGTGACAATGGGTTGAATCCGTAGACGACCTCGAAGGGGGACTTTCCGGGAGTTGAGTGTCTTGCTCGGTTGTAGGCGAACTCGGCGATAGGTAGGCACTCCTCCCACTCCTTGATGTTCTTCTTGATTAGTACCCGAAGTAGAGAGGAGAATGTGCGATTCGTAACTTCCGTTTGGCCGTCGATTTGTGGATGATATGCCATAGAGAAGAGTAGCTTGATTCCTAGATTGGCGCATAGGGTCTTCCAAAAGTAGCTAAGGAACTTGACATCGCGGTCTGAGACGATAGTCTTTGGCACTCCATGCAGACGCAATATTACAAAAGAGATTAGCAACATGTGAAGCATCGTCTATCTTGTTCCAAGGAATAAAATGTGCCATTTATGAGAAGCGGTCCACAACGACAAATATTGAATCTTTCGCATTTCGAGTCCTAGGCAAACCAAGTACACAGTCCATGCTAATGTCTTCCCATGGTTGGTATGGAATTGGTAGAGGCATATAGAGGCCATGAGATTGAGCTTTGGACTTAGCTTTGCGACATGTAGAGCATCGGTTGGTGAAGCGATTGACGTCCTAAAACATCTTTGGCTAAAAGTAGTTCTTCGAAAGCGTGGCAAACGTCTTGTCGCGTCCAAAATGTCCCATTAAGCCTCCTCCATGAGATTCCTGCAAAAGCAACAAACGAAGAGAAGACTCGGGGATGCAAAGTTTGTTAGCTCTCATAAGATATCCATCTTTGATGTAATAGCGTTCCCAAGATGTATGCGACAAACACTTGGCATAAGGAGTAGCAAAAGTTGCGTCATGCTCATACAAGTCTTTGATATGCTCAAAACCAATGACATCCAATTCAAGTTGATTCACAAGCATGCATATGAGGGAAAGAGCATCCGCTACAACATTTTCTTTACCCTTGATGTACTTGATGACATAAGGAAAAGACTCAATAAATTCACTCCATTTAGCATGACGCTTGTTCAACTTGGTTTGTCCCTTAAGATACTTGAGAGTCTCATGATCGGTATGAATGATAAACTCATGGGGACGAAGGTAATGTTCCCATTCATGCAAAACACGCACTAAAGAATATAGCTCTTTTTCATAGATGGGGTAATTGAGTTGCGCTCCGGAAAGTTTCTCACTAAAGTAAGCTATGGGGCGCTTCTCTTGCGTTAACACACCTCCTATGCCATTACCACTAGCATCGCAATGAATCTCAAAAGGCTTGTCGAAGTTGGGTAAACCAAGCACGGGAGCATGAGTAAGCAAATTCTTAAGCTCATTGAATGCGGTATCTTGGGATGGTCCCCAAACAAAAGGCACATTCTTCTTGCTCAAAGCATGCAAAGGCGAAGCAATGGTGCTAAAATCCTTCACAAAGCGACGATAGAAACCCGCAAGGCCAAGAAAACTACGCACTTGATGCAAATTGGTTTGTTGTGGCCAAGTCTTGATAGCATTGATCTTGGACTCATCAACGTGAACACCCTTATAAGAAACAACAAAACCCAAGAAAACGAGCTTATCAACACCAAAAAGGCATTTCTCCATATTAGCATAGAGGCGCTCTTTTCTAAGAGTTTGCAAAGTGGTGCGGACATGGGTAACATGCTCTTTGAGAGATTTGCTAAACACAAGAATGTCATCAAAGTAAACCACAACAAATATACCAATGTAAGGGCGAAAGACATGATTCATAAGGCGCATAAAAGTACCCGATGCTTCCGAAAGACCCATAGGCATGACTAACCACTCATACAAACCAAACTTGGTTTTGAAGGCGGTTTTCCATTCATCACCCTCTTGTATGCGGATTTGATAGTAACCACTCTTAAGATCAATTTTGGAAAAGATAGTGGCACCGCTAAGCTCATCAAGCATATCGTCTAGGCATGGAATGGGATACCTATATCGAACGGTGATAGCATTGATAGGTCTACAATCTGAGCACATGCGAAAGCCACCGTCACATTTTGGCACAAGAATAACCGGGACGGCACAAGGGCTCAAACTTTCACGCACATGTCCATGGTCTATGAGATGCTTTACTTGCCTTTGTATTTCTTTGGTTTCTTCAGGGTTGACGCGGTATGGAGCTTTGTTCAGAAGAGGTGCTCCGGGGATGAGGTCGATTCAGTGCTCAATGCCTCGTAGAGGAGATCAACCCGGAGGTAGCTCATCGGGGAAAACATCTTGAAATTCCTGCAAAAGAGCAGACACGACTAAAGGTAGAGTGTGAGAGGTGTTAGCTTTTGGTGCGTTGTCCTTGCACAAGAGGACATAGTGTATCACACTAGATGGGTTCTCACACACTTCTCTTATCTCACATTTGGTGTCAAAAAGAACTAGGTTCTTCTTGTCGCTCATCATGGAGGCACTCGATTTGGGCTTGTGGCGCTCACTCTCTTTTTGGTGGCTCGCTCTCTCACTATGATCTCCACGATGGGTTGCTTGGTTGTCGGCGATCACTTGACTTGGCGACACTGGATGGAGGACGTACTCCTTGCCCTTCATCTTGAAGATGTAGTGGTTCGTTCGACCGTTGTGGGTTACTCCTCTATTGAATTGCCATGGGCGTCCAAGGAGAAGATGGAAAACGGTCATTGGAATGACGTCGCACTCCAAGATGTCTTCGTAGGCACCAATTTTGAAGGAGACTTGTACTCGGTGTTCGACTTGGATGGTGCCAGAGTCACTAAGCCATTGCACTTTGTATGGATGTGGATGCTTCGTCTTGGGCAATTGGAGCTTGGAGCAAAGTTCTTCACTTGCGAGATTATGATAACTCCCTCCGTCGATGATGACCTTAACGGATCGTCCATTGATGCCGGCCTTCGTGTGGAATAAGTGGCATCTTTGATCTTCTTCTTGGTGATGTTGGAGAGTCAAAACCTTGGAGACAACAAGGGCGGGACTTGAATCTTCATTGCAAAAAACTTGTTCCTCTTCATCATTCACTTGTCGGTGCATGGAGACTTGCCCAAGGGCTTCCATTTCGCCTTCACTCATTGAGTCATAAGTGCCATCGTCGTTGAAGACCATGGTTCGCTTGTTGGTGCACTCATAGGACTTGTGGCCTCGGCCTCCGCAAGTGAAACACTTGAAGGAACTCGTCTTGACGGTCTCATCGGTTGGGGTTGATGATGATGAAACTCTCGGCTTGAAGGTGCTCATAGTAGGATGACTTGTAGTTGATGAAGCTTTCTTGGAACTCGACTTGTCGACGTTGGTAGTAGAAGGCTTTGTAGTCGGTGTTGGACTCATTGAAGCTTGGTTGTTGGGGAAGCCGTATGACTTGGATGAGAACTTGGCATACTTGAAATCATCTTGCACTTGGTGTTCCGCTTTGGTAGCTTGGCGCACTAGCTCGATGAGATTTGAGTATGGTTGGAAGTCGGCGATCTTCTTGATGGGATGATTGAGTCCATTCAAGAAACTTGCCATAGTTTGCTCATCACCTTCCGTGGCATTGGCTCATATCATTGCAATCTCCATCTCCTTGTAGTACTCTTAAACGCTCTTGGTTCCTTGCTTGAGTCGTTGGAGTTTCTTGAAGAGGTCGTGGTTGTAGTAGGTAGGCACGAAGCATGCTCTCATGACATCCTTCATTTGCGCCCAAGTAGTGATGGGTGGTTCACCTCTTGCCTCTCGGCGCTCTATGACTTGTTCCCACCAAATGAGGACATAGTCTTGGAACTCAAGGGATGCCATCACGATCTTCTTCTCTTCTTCATAATTGTGCAAACGGAAGATCTTGTCAACTTTCAATGCCCATGAAAGGTACTCTTCGGGATCGTTGCTTCCGTTGAACTTGGGCATGGTGAACTTGAGTTGCCATGGCGTTGTTCTTCATTGTGTTGGGGTCGGGGATGATGACGTCCATGTTGTTGATGGTTGTTAAGCTCATGCCGCTCTTGGCGCGGAGGGTTGTCAACCTCATGTTGCTCTTGTCGTGGAGGATCTCCATTGTCTTCATGATCTTGAGGAACTTGTTGTTCTTGACGTGCTTGTGGAGGAGCTTGTCGAGCTCGAGGAGGAAATTGACGGTGCACGCGAGCTTGAAATCTCCGTTCTTGAATTTCTTCACGAAATGCTTCTTCTTGTTCTCGAGCTTGTCAGCCTCGATCGGCTACGGCTCGACTTGAATCTTGGAGGGCTTGTTGCGCCGCAAGTTCTTGAGCTTCACGGAGTTGTTCTTCTTGGCGTTGTGCCTCGGTGTCTTGTGCAACTTGGTATAGACGCGCTCGCTCTTCCTCTTCATGTTGGTGTTGCCGTTGCCGTTCTCGTGCTAGCGCAAAGGCCTCTTGGGTTTGACGTTGTCGGTGCTCGTGCGAGTCGGTGTCGCATAGAGGATTGAGGCTTGCTTGACGCTCTTTGTGCGCGGCACGGCGAAGAGTGTTTGATGTCGGTGTACTTGAGCCGGAGAGGGTGAAGTCGGAGTGTCGGCTTGAATGGCTCCTTCTTGAAGTGGAAGAAGAGCGGTTGAGCAACAAAGCACGAATCTCGTCCATTCTTGTGTCATTCTCTTGCTTGTGATCGTCGAGCTTATGGTCGAAGTAGTCCCTTGCACGTTGCTCGGAGAGTTGCAAGTCGGCAGCGAGGTTGTTGATGTGTTCACTCATAGCTTGTTGCTCTTGATGCAAAGCACGTTGTGCACCAAAGAGGTGACTCTTGGTGACGAAGGAGTTCATGTCATCGTCTTGCTCCATGAAGAGTGGGTTGGTAGAAGTACTTGGACTATCCATCATTCCAAGACAAATGTGAGTGGTAGAAAGAGAAGAATGAATACCAAATGTACCTTAACCGAAGTTGAAAGTGGATCGAGGATCACTCCAATGTAGGACAAAGAAATAGCACAATTGGTACTAGATCTTGTCGGTTTCTCACACCTACACAATTAAAAGCTTTTGGTGGAGCTTGGTTAGGATGGTGGCACAAAATTTGATGCAATTGTAAGTGAGCTTGAATAATGTTGGAAAATATTCGCAAGATGCAATGTAACAAGTAGACCAAGCATATAAGGTACATGGAAACACACACGCAAAAAGATAAGTGGGGTCGTGCAACCAAGGGTGAGCCAAAATGTGGAATCCACAAAATTGCTCTTGTTGCACAACACTAGAGAGACACTAGCATGATTGCACAATAGGCGGATACAAGAACTTGTGCACAACCTAGTTAGCAAAAATGCAACGACTTCTATCCCAAGTATGCTCTATGCAAGGTGTTGCTATGATATGATCCAAGATGATTGAGTATGACAATCTTAATGTTGTATGATGCTATGGTTCTTGCTTAAAAGCTCTTTGCTTATCTTTCCTCTTTGCTTAAAAGCTTGTTTGGCTCTTTGATGTTTGAGCTCTTCTCTCATGCAATGCTTGACGAACCAAGATAGCAATTGTGTATGCGATGACAACTTTGTGACACAAGAGATGATACCAATATATGCAACAATGATGTATGTATGCTACGGGAAGTATGATCACTAATGTGCACAAGTCTCATTGCCGGCAATACTCAATGGCTAGTCTCGATGGGTAGGCAACGCAAATGAGTAAGGCTATGATGGGTATCAATGTAATGGCAAGAGTGATATGTCCAATACCAAGATGAGGCTACCGGTCTTGCTTCCGGTATGGTGTAAAAATGGTGGCATGAATACCAAGGTGTAGTCGAGGTGGTCGTTGTTTATGACAATGTAGGATGGCCGTGATGATGTAGGACGCGTTTGTGGCGAAGATGAGCGGCGGTGATGTCGATGTCGAACCGTACCTAGATAGCCAAAACACAAAAGGATACGGTACCGCAACTCAAATTCTCAAACCTCGGAGTAGAAAATGTGTTAGAGAGCGAAACGGTCCAAAATGGTTGGGCTATGCGGAAGTGGTGGAGGTATGCGGAAGTATATGTGGTATATGGTGGGCACCGGAACAAAAGTTGGTGAAAAATGGACGGAAAACGGGGTGGTGGATGGAGATGTTGCTGCCAGGGGTCGGATGTCCGGGTGGAAGGCCGGATGTCCGGGCTTTGGATCCGGGGACAAACAGGATGAACACCGCGTGGAGAGGTCAAATCCGGGCGAAATTCGGAGGAATTTGTGGATGGAAAATGGGGGGAAATGGATGGGAAGCTAGATCAACTCAATACAAAGCAAATCCACGGATCCAAACCAACAAAATCTCAACACACCAACAAATCACAAAAAAATTGGGGCTATTTTTGGTGGGGATTTTCGAAATTGGGGAAGAACACAATAAAATTAGGCTAGAAAACGAAGAGGGGAGGCTCCGAAATCATGATCAATGTGGCTCTTGATACCAAGATGATGTAGGGTGGAACCCTAATCGCCCGATCTTTCACGAAAGGAGCGGAATTCCGTGAAGAACACGAAGAACACAAAGGGGAAACATAAGAGGAACACTCAAACTAAGAAGAACAAGTCACAAAAGTGCTAGATCCTCGAGTACAAAGGGGAAGATACATGATCCAAAGTCAACAACAGACGATACACGGTAACCGGTCTTCTCCATGAGGAGGTCTTGAAGGTCTTCTCTGTGAGGAGGTGTTGAAGGTCTTCTCCATGAGGAGGTCTTGAATCCAAGTGGATCTTCTCCGAAGAGGGGCCGCGGTCTCTCTCAAGGAGTAGATCCGATATGGATGAGCGAAGCTCTATCTCACAAATGAGCTAACACAAACGCTAACCCTAGAAAGTTGGGCGAGGTGGAGTATATATAGTCTAGGGGGAGAAGGGATACACGAGCCTCGGCCCTTCACTGTGCGCAGACAGGGGAGGTCGAACGTCCGGGTTGGTCGGGCCATTTGTCCGGGCTTTCAGACGATGCCGGATGTCCGGGCTGGAGTGGTGGCATTTCTTGCTCTCGGGTTCAGACCGGCCGGATTTCCGTGCTGCTGGCCGGATGTCCGGGTGCTCGTGAGAGGCCGGATGTCCGGGCTGTCGAGGCCGGATGTCCGAGGCCTGTAGCTTCTGGCAGCTGTGCTGCTGTAGTGGATGACGCTCCAGGGGCCGGATGTCTGGGGTCATGGCCGGATGTCCGGGGCCTGGGAGATGTTCTTGGCTCCTTCCGTTGGTTCTCCTCATCCGTGGACTTGGGGACTTGTACATCTTCATGCGCATCTTCGGGAGGGTCCTCTTGGTGCCTAGTCATGCACAACACCTCAGACTTAGGTAGTAGCCATGTCTCATGCATAGAAAGTGGAAGTTCGGAGAGGAGTGAGTTCACCTTATCTTCGATAGGCTTGGCTCGGGCTCGTGTCGTTGGTCCAAGTGGTGTCGTTGGAGGTGTAGGTGCGTCCATGGGGATGATCTTGGGATGCTCTGCATCATAATGTGACAAAAGTCATCTTGTGGGCAACCAAGAACAACAAAATCAGTAGGGTATTTTATTTTCCCACACAAGACTTCGACATCTCTAGCAATCCTAATTGGTGATATAGTGTCTCTATTAGCAAGTTTAATAGTAACATCTATGTATTCTATCTCTGCAGGTGCTATGTCATTCATAATCTCTTGATATAAGGATTAAGGAATAGCACTCACGCAAGCACCTATGTCACATAAACCATGATAACAATAGTACAACCCATACAAGTTACACAGAATCGACCCATCAAAGGCCCATTCCAGATTCGACAATTTCCAGCCCATCGTCAGTTTAAGCCCATTAACGGCCTGCTACGTTTTTGGTCCCAATTGCGGCCCAAGCTTCTTTTGGCCTGTTAGCAGCCCATCGTCAGTTCCAGCCCATTAACGGCCCGGAACGTCTTTCGGCCTTTTCTCGGCCCATTCTGCAGTTGGGCCAATTCTAGCCCGCTATGACTTTAGGCCTGTCCTCGGCCCATTAGGTAAATGGGCCAACTCTTAGCCCATTTTGTCTCTCGGCCTGTTAAGGGCCCGCACAACAGTTGGGCCTTTAACTTTAGGTCCATTATGGGCCCATGTTTCACAGGGTGTCATTTCAGCACAATGCAACTTTCGACCTGTTAAAAGCCTAGTTTGCAAATTGGGCCTCCTCTGGCCCATAAAACTTTCGGCCTCTTACTGGCCCGTAAAGTAAAAGGGCCGAGACAAAATTGACATTTATTTCGGCCTGCTAAAGGCCCGCAGGCCATTTCCATTTATACGGCCCTATCGAGCTTTAGGCCTGTTGACGGCCTGCTAAGACCCATTGTTACGGTGGGCCCATTGGGGATCCACTTAATATTATTTTAACCAACCCAATTAAGGCCCGCTTTGACTGCACATGTTTGTTCGTTTGTATGGCGTCCAGGAAATGTTTGGGCGTGTTGGCCCTTGTTTCAATGATATAGCATATTCAAGAAATATCCTACTCTATACTATCGCCTCTAAAAACATACACTATACAATAAAAAGCATAGAAACGTAGAATAATCCTACACTATACAATAAAGAAATTACAGCCGAATATACCCACTGGGCATTATAGTTCGGCACCAGTGATTATAAAGCGTACACAAACAGCAAATTACATACACTGGACAAATAAAGCTCATACATCATGGACACGCATCAACAGAACTTACCATTTGAACTATAATCTCTTCAGAAAAAAAGGATTGGCCGGATTCAGATAGCACAAATTTCAGTCTGCAGAATCTCCAGTTCCTTCATGGTTACCTCAGTCTTGTTTCATTTTTTGACTCCTACATCTAATACCTGCATGTCCAGTCTCAACTTGTTGATTGTACGTTGAGAATCATGTACACGTTGTCTTGCCACCTCTAGTTGATGCTCGAGAACATCAACACATTCCAATTCCAATCCATAATCATTCGGTAACAGCCATGCCGCACTGCTCACAGATCTCTGTGTCGATGTCACTTCATCCTGAAATGTTTCTGTAAGTACACATGACTAGGGCAAAGATATAGTTACAATAGTGAAGAGAGAAAGACATACTATTTTGTACATGGCAAAACAGGACTAACAATAATGTTACACGTCATGAAGCATAAGCAGGTGATATTTTAAAAATTATAAAAAAGGTAGTTTGTGCAGCCTGCATACAGAAATCTCTCTTAGCTCACTAGAGGAGCATGATGTTGGGGCCCAATCCAAAACACGGACAAGTTACAAATTTAGACAGCACGTTGCGTATAAGTAAGCAAGTAGTTGGCCATTCTGTACCTCAATTAAAGTCTTAGGGAGCGTAATGAACAACAGAGGGATTCATACAAACCTACTACAACAGGCGAAACTATGCAATCATTATCCTAGTATAAACTAGATTGTGAGCCTCATGCAATAATAGTTGGTTAATAGGCTTCAAAGCTTCGGGCACACTTTGCCAGAGTAATTAAATGGCAAGGCCTTTAATTATGTCAACTAATAGTTATAAGGATGAATTAATTGGTCTTGCCTCTATTGTTGTTCCACCTACTGATCCTTTAGAACAATATTTGCTAGACCATGAAAATGATTTACATATGCATGAAAGAAATGAAATAGATAAAAAT
The DNA here is from genome assembly GCF_003073215.2 of Triticum urartu. Lineage (NCBI taxonomy): Eukaryota > Viridiplantae > Streptophyta > Magnoliopsida > Poales > Poaceae > Triticum > Triticum urartu. The sequence continues at coordinate 115,614,734 of NC_053022.1, forward strand.
TTCTTTGAACAACGTCCTCTGCTTAAACACAATTTGCCTATTGAAACTCTAGGAGGTCCTCCTCCACCTAAAGGTGATCCTATGTTTGAATTAAAACAATTGCCAGACACTTTGAAATATTCTTATCTTGAGGAAAAGAAAATATATCCTATTATTATTAGTGCTAACCTTTCAGAACATGAAGAAGAAAGATTATTGGAAGTTCTGAGGAAGCACCGACCTGCTATTCGGTATACTCTTGTTGCTAAACCCGTTGTTGATCACCAACGTAGGTTAAATCCAAAGATGAAAGAAGTGGTAAGAACAGAAATATTACAACTTCTGGAAGCAGGTATAATCTATCCTATAGCTGATAGTAGATGGGTAAGTCATGTTCATTGTGTTCCTAAGAATGCAGGTATAACTGTTGTTCCTAATGATAAGAATGAACTTATTCCACAAAGAATTGTTACAGGCTACAGAATGGTAATCGATTTTTGAAAATTAAACAAAGCAACAAGAAAAGATCATTACCCTTTGCCTTTTATTTATCAAATGCTTGAAAGATTATCTAAGCACACACATTTTTGCTTCCTTGATAGATATTCTGGCTTTTCACAAATACTTGTTTCTCAACATGATCAAGAAAAGACCACTTTTACTTGTCCTTTTGGAACCTATGTTTATAGATGTATGCCTTTTGGTTTATGTAATGCACCTGCTACCTTTCAAAGATGTGTGACTGCTATATTCTCTCACTTTTGTGAAACGATTGTTGAGGCTTTTATGGATGACTTTTCTGTTTATGGGAAGTCTTTTGATGATTATTTAAGAAATCTTGATCGAGTTTTGCAGAGATGTGAACAAACAAATCTTGTCTTGAATTGGGAGAGGTGTCACTTTATGGTTAATGAAGGCATTGTCTTGGGTCATAAAATTTCTGAAAGAGGTATTGAAGTAGACCATGCTAAGGTTGATGCAATTGAGAAAATGCCATGTCCTAAAGATATAAAAGGTATTCGTAGTTTCTTAGGTCATGTTGGTTTCTATAGGAGATTTATCAAAGACTTATCTAAAATTTCTAGGCCTCTCACTAGTCTCTTGCAAAAGGATATTCCCTTTGTTTTTTATGATGATTGTTTAGAAGCCTTTGAAACACTCAAGAAAGCCTTAATTTCTGCACCTATTGTTCAACCACCTGATTGGAACTTGCCTTATGAAATTATGTGTGATGCTAGTGATTATGCTGTTGGTGTTGTTCTAGGACAAAGAGTTCATAAGATACTGAATGTAATTCATTATGCTAGTAAAACTCTAGACAGTGCTCAAAGGAACTATGCTACTACTGAAAAAGAATTCTTAGCAGTTGTGTTTTCTTGTGAGAAATTTAGACGTTATATTGTTGATTCCAAAGTAAGTGTCCACACAGACCATGCTGCTATTAAATATCTTATGGAAAAGAAAGATGCTAAACCTAGACTTATTCGATGGGTTCTCTTGTTACAAGAATTTGATTTACATATCATTGATAGAAAAGGAGCTGAGAACCGAGTAGGTGATAATTTATCTAGGCTTGAAAATGTGCTTGATGACCTACTACCTATTGATGATAGTTTTCCTGATGAGCAGTTAGTTGCAATAAATTTTGCTCATGGTACTCCTTGGTATGCTGATTATGCTAATTACATTGTTGCTAAGTATTTACCACCTAGCTTTACAAACCAACAAAAGAAAAATTCTTCTATGATTTAAGACATTACTTTTGGGATGACCCACATTTTTATAAAGAAGGAGTAGATGGTATTATTAGACGTTGTGTACCTGAGCATGAACAGGGAAAAATCCTACGGAAATGTCACTTCGAAGCTTATGGAGGGTATCATGCTAGAGATAGAACTTCTCATAAGGTATTGCAGTCTGGATTTTATTGGCCTACTCTCTTCAAGGATGCCCGTAAGTTTGTCTTATCTTGTGATGAATGTCAAAGAATAGGTAATTGTCACACCCACAATGCGGCTATATCTCCCACGTGTTGGGGCATGACTTAGAGGCATAGCCACATGGTAGGCATGTCGCAAGAGGGGTAATCTTTACACATCCCATGTACTGAATAAGAAAGGGATAAAGAGTGGGCTTACAATCGCCACTTCACACAATACATAAATAGTCATACATCATCCAGAAAACAATCAAGGTCCGACTACGGAACCAAAATAAAGAAAGACAAGCCCAAATGCTAGATCCCCGATCGTCCCAACTGGGCTCCTCTACTGATCATCCGGAAAAGAAACATAGTAACAGCCCGAATCCTCGTCGAACTCCCACTTGAGTTTGGTAGCGTCCCCCGCACTGGCATCATCGGCACCTGCATCTGTTCGGAAGTATCTGTGAGTCACGGGGACTCAGCAATCTCACACCCACGAGATCAAGACTATTTAAGCTTAAGGGTAGGAAAGGGTAGTGAGGTGGAGCTGCAGCAAGCACTAGCATATATGGTGGCTAACTTACGCAAAAGAGAGCGAGAAGAGAAGCAACGCATGGTCGAGAAGCTAATAGTGATCAAGAAGTGATCCTGAAGCTACTTACGCTCAAGCATAACACAAGACCGTGTTCTCTTCCCGGACTCCACCGAAAAGAGACCATCATGGCTACACACGCGGTTGATTCATTTTAATTAAGTTAAGTGTCAAGTTCTCTACAACCGGATATTAACAAATTCCCATCTGCCCATAACCGCGGGCACGGCTCTCGAAAGTTTATACCCTGCAGGGGTGTCCCAACTTAGCCCATCACAAGCTCTCACGGTCAACGAAGGATATTCCTTCTCCTGGGAAGACCCGATCAGCCTTGGAATCCCGGTTACAAGACATTTCGAAAAAGGTAATACAAGACCAGCAAAGCCACCTGATGTGCCAACAAATCCCGATAGGAGTCGCACGTATCTCGTTCTCAGGGCAACACCGGATGAGACAGGCTATGAGTAAAACCAACCCTCGAGTTTCCCCGAGGTGGCCCCGCAGGCGGCTCGGTTCAGACCAACACTCAAAGGAGCACTGGCCCAGGAGGGTTTAAAATAAAGATGACCCTTGGGTCTGCAGAACCCAAGGGAAGGTATATGGTGGTAGGTAGGCAAATGGTAAAACCAAGGTTGGGCCTTACTGGAGGAGTTTTATTCAAAGCGAACTGTCAAGGGGTTCCCGTAACACCCAACCGCATAAGGAACGCAAAATCAAGGAACATAACACCGGTATGACGGAAACTAGGGCGGCAAGAGTGGAACAAAACACTAGGCATAAGGCCGAGCCTTCCGCCCTTTACCAAGTATATAGATGCATTAAAGTAAATAAGATATAGTAATGATATCCCAACAATATCCATGTTCCAACATGGAACAAACTTCATCTTCACCTGCAACTAGCAACGCTATAAGAGGGGTTGAGCAAAAGCGGTAACATAGCCAAACAACGGTTTGCTAGGAATGGTGGGTTAGAGGCTTGACATGGCAATATGGGAGGCATGATATAGGAAGTGGTAGGTAACACGGCATAGCAATAGAGCGAACAACTATCAAGCAAACATAGAAGTGATTTCGAGGGTATGGTCATCTTGCCTGCAAAGTTCTCAGAGTTGACGAAACCTTGATCCTCGTTAGCGTACTCAACAGGTTCCTCGATCACGTACTCGTCTCCCGGCTCTACCCAAAGCAAGAACACAAGCAAAGGACCAACAATCTAACACGGTGCAATGCATAATCAACATGATGCAAAACATGGCATGATATGCAAGATATGATATGCAATGCATATGCGTGCTTCGTAAGGGAAAGAATGAACAAGGCATCAACTTGGTAAACCAAGTGTGCTACTGGAAACATGAGATGATTTCGGTCGAAATCGATATAAAGATCGCTGGAAACGGATGCATGGTTTGCAAATGGCAAGCAAAACAAGGATGGCACAATTCTGCGTTTAACAGCACGATGCCATCTAGAATGAAACAAGAGACTAAGCTACTGCACTCCAACATAGCAACAAAGCATATTGCAGTGATGTACTCAAGATTCTTGACAGAAAATGAACACTGAGCTATGGCTAAATCACACAAGAGCAGGTTCAAACAAGCATGGAAAAAGTGCAAAAGATATCAGCTTCACAGACTTAGTGAAAATACTAACATGCCAGAAATAACATCAGGAAGCAATGTTTGGATCAAGGAAATGACATGCTACAGGAACATGTCATAGCAAAAAAAGGCTTGGCATGAATCTACTAAATGCATAAAACAAAAGTCCCTTACTGATCATGAGCCAAAAAGTCACAGAAGATATGATGGCAGCCATGTAAACATAGCAAGTTTTATTAACAGTTTCAGACTTAGCAGAAAACAGAGCATGGCATAAACAGAATTATGAAGGCATCTTTGTGAGCTCAAGTCACTCATCACAAAGTCTTGCATGATAAAAAAAGCATGGCAACAACACGATGACATGTTCATGAAGCTAACCATGGCAAGAACAAGTTCATAGCATGCTTGGATCACTAATAACAACCATGGCAAAATTGATTAACATCTAAACAACCTGCCAGGAACATTTTATAGCAAAAGTACAACAAGATTAGGACATGCTAGGGCACTCCATAATTGCAAACAGGGGCAAGGATGGATAGAGCATAACCATATGTTCAAAACACCCTTACTCAAGATACTCAAAACAAGCATGGATATCACTGTAGCATCAAGTTTACATGGCATAACAATAACAGCAGAACAAGGACTTCGGATTTTGCTAAGTGCCTGAAAACAGCAATATCACGATGCCTAGTTCGCATGCTTGTGCTAGTCACCACATTGATCACAAAAATACATGGCAAGCACCTCTGTAAAGATGTCATGACATAGTTCAAAACACATGTAGAGCTCATGCCCATATGAAGCACACATCAAATGTGACAAAAATGACAAATCATCATAATCTGATAAGTAGCAGCAGTAAACATTTTATAGCACTCTTGCATCAATGATTTAGGCATCAAGATGAACTCAAACAAGCACTCTTGCACCTCCCAATGAACATTTTTATATCTTATACGCATGAAACGGAGCTACGGTCATGGAGTTACGATGCAATGAACAGAGCATGAAAAAGTTGCAGAAAAGGACTTAGAGAAAATATACCCCTCCGGACCAGATCTAGGGTTTGTGGCACGGTTTTCGAGGTTCATCGAAACACACCAGAGGAGCTTCGCGTGACGGCCAGAGGTGAGGGAGATGGATCCGTAGATGGGGTTGCCGGTGACGAGCGGAGCCGGGGCGGCGCAGAGGAGATGGCGGCGGTGCCGACCGACGACGGTGGCACGGCTGGGCGGCGAGGGCGCGGGAGGCGGTGTCCGGCGACCGAGGTGGCAGGGCGCGGTCGCGGGCGGCGGGGAGAGGCGCTGGCGGCGGCGGGCGAGGCGCGGGCCGTGAGGGCCGGCGATGGGCTTCGCCGGCCCGTGCTGGAGGCGACGAAGTGGGGCGCGTGCGTGGGTGATGTGGTGCGCTGTGAGTGGAGGAGGGAGGCGGCGGAGCTGATGTGGCAGCCTACGATTGGGCGGAGGGACGTGGCGGCGGCGGCTGGACGTGTCCGGTCACTGGGCGGACATGTCCGGCAGCGCGAGGAGGGTGGATCTAGGGTTTTCGAGACCCGGATTTGAATGAGGTGCACATATTTACAGCTAGGAGGAGGTAGGAGTGTCCAAATGGAGTGTAGGATTCGCCCACACGATCGTGATCCGACAACGGGGTACATGGGAGTGGTTTGGAAGGGTTATTGGGCCGTTTTGGAGGGGTGTTGGGCTGCAACACACAAGAGGCCTTCCTGGTTACCCGGTTAACCGTTGGAGTATCAAATTGACTCCAAAAGGAACGAAATTTGACAGGCGGTATACCGGTGGTATACCAAGGCCACTTGGCAAATCTCGGTCCATTCCGACAATGTTTAACACCCTCTCATGAAAAGAGACAAAAGGGGTACGCCGGTGCATGTGGGAGTTTCGGATTGCAAAATGGACAACGGGGAAATGCTCGGATGCATGAGACGAACATGTATGCAAATGAGATGCACATGATGACATGATATGAAATGCATGACGTGAACAAAAAGCAAAACGAAGACAAACCCAACCACGAAGGGAATCTCATAACTTAAAGCCGAAAATGGCAAGAGTCGGAGTTACAAATATGGCAAGTTACATCCGGGGTGTTACAGTAATATCGGTCAGCGTCAAGAAACGCCTATGAATTATTCACTTGCTGTTGAACCATTTGATGTTTGGGGATTTGATTACATGGGACCTTTTCCTTCCTCTAATGGGTATACACATATTTTGGTTGTTGTTTATTATGTTACTAAATGGGTAGAAGTTATTCCAACCAGTAGTGCTGATCACAACACCTCTATTCAAATGATTAAAGAAGTTATTTTCCCAAGGTTTGGAGTCCCTAGATATTTAATGACTGATGGTGGTTCACACTTTATTCATGGTGCTTTCCGTAAAATGCTTGCCAAGTATGATGTTAACCATAGAATTGCATCACCCTATCATCCTCAGTCTAGTGGTCAAGCTGAACTTAGCAATAGAGAAATAAAATTAATTTTGCAAAAGACTGTTAATAGGTCCAGGAAAAATTGGTCTAAGAAATTAGATGATGCACTTTGGGCTTATAGAACAGCATGTATAAATCCTATGGGTATGTCTCCTTATAAAATGGTTTATGGAAAAGCTTGTCATTTGCCTCTTGAGTTAGAACATAAAGCATATTTGGCAATCAAAGAACTCAATTATGATTTCAAACTTACCGGTGAAAAGAGGTTATTTGATATTAGCTTGTTAGACGAATGGAGAACCCAAGCTTATGAAAATGCAAAATTATCCGAAGAAAAAGTTAAAAGATGGCATGACAAAAGAATCCAAAAGTGGGAGAATATGTTATTTTGTACAACTCTCGTTTTAGATTCATTGCAGGAAAACTCCTCTCAAAATGGGAAGGCCCCTATGTTATCGAGGAGGTTTACCGGTCTGGAGCCATTAAAATAAATAATTCTGAAGGTACTAACCCAAAGGTTGTCAATGGGCAACGAATAAAGCATTATATCTCAGGTACGCCCATTAATGTTGAAAGTAATGTTATCCAAACTTTGACACCGGAAGAACACATAAAAGAGTCCTTCCGAAACTATCCAGAATCGTGAAATTAAGGAGGTACGTGATACGGTAAGTAAACAGACTCCGAATAATCCGCAAAAATATTTTTTATCAGTTTTGGAATATTTAAAAAAATTGGAAATAAAGAAACTTTCAGGAGCGTACCCTGGTGGTCACAAGACACCAGGGCGCGCCAGGCATTCCTAGCGCGCCCAGGTGGGTTGTGCCCACCTGGGACACCTTCCGCACTCCGTTTTTCTTTCGTATGCTTGTCCTCCAAGATAAAAAAAATCTATATATACTTCTCAAACCTATTAAGAACTATATCGTGAAGAAATCCTCTGTTCACTTTTCTTGTTGTTTTCTGCGTAGACCTGAAAATATGTCTTCCCAAGACTCTATGGGTGAGAGCTATGTTGTTGATCTCATCGCAAACCCCAAGTCCTATGGGGATGAGGGGCACTATAGCTGGACCTCCGAAGAAGATGAAGATGAATCAGTTCCTCCCCGGTTCGAAAATGAGAGCATGGAGGCATTATGCAAGAAGATAATAAAACTCGAGATAGATAATGACAAGTTGAGGATGGATAATTTTATTATTTGTCAGAAACTTGAGGAAGCAAAGGGAAAACCCTCCACCTTTTCACCACCACCACTGCCATGGAAATCCGAGGACAAGATCTCTCCTTCATCACCACCATCATCATCTCCACCATCAAAGGAGAACTGAGTATTGGGTATGGGCACTCCCCTTGGCTTCCGCGGGGGTGGAACGCCAGTTCCTCCCCGACTGCGCGGTGGACGATGTTGACGACCCAGACCTGGGGGCAGCCTCCATGGAAGACGACGTCGTAGGGGAAGGCGGCGAGGCAGGCGGCCCTAGGCTCGGGGCCGCCTTCGAGGACTAGCCAGATGACGATGAGGCCGAAGTTGTTCCGCGCCGTCAGCCGGTGCCCGATCGTCAAGGCGTGGGCCCATCTGCCGTACCGGCTGCTCGTAGTGGCGCACAGAAACGTCGGGCCGCGTCGACCCACTTCGGCAGTCGACCAAAGAAGCCCAAGAGTACCGCGGCGGCGACCAAGCGGGACAAAGCGGCCGCGAAGGCGGCCCACTTCCGCAAGGTGGTGAAGCAGCCGTAGGCGGTTCCAGCGTAAGTGTAATTTTTCTTACACCTTTCTTTTTCTTCTTCGGTTGATATTCTTCTAAGCCTTCTTCTTGACTTATCAAACAGGGCCCCACTTTCCCTCAGACGGGTCCCTGCCGCCTCCATAGTCGGAGCCGTGGGAGGGTCTTCAAGCTCCCGTCGTGTGGATCCCTGTGCCGATCTCCTAGAGGCAACGGAGCGGAACGCGCGGGAGGCGCGGGAGGCGGAGGAGCGGAGGGCAGTTCGGGAGGCGAGAGAGAAGTCAGCGGAGGTGCGAGCCGACGCAGTTGCCAAGGCCCAGGCAGAGGCCGCGACCGTGGAGAGGGAGGCGGAGGCCCTGCAGAACCAGCCTCCGCAGCTCGTCGTCCCCCTTCGTGTCGCGGCTCCCGACATCCCAGTGCCCTCGTCGGAGGAGGCCGACCGTGGTCGGCCGGTGATGGAGAGGGAGGCGGTGCCGTCGCCCCCGACTGGAACGGGCCAAGGAGGCCGGCCCGATGCACCGCTCGTGCAGCCGGCTGGAGGTGAGCCGACTATGTGGGCAGATCTTGTGGTCACGTCGCCGTCTCGTCGGCGCACGGGGAAGGCGACTTCGGCGCCGGACCTGTAAAAAACTGCGGGCGCCAGCTCGTCGGCCCAGGACATGGAAGCGGCCATCGATAGCTCGTCCGGGTGGACACCGGGCGGTGGGCGGCCGTGCTGAACGTGGCGGCGCAGGACGTCCCGAACTGGCTTCAGGCCCAAGCTGCCGCGCTGACGCGGTACACTCAAGAGTTTCTTACGACGCGAACAGTTATTCGGGTGAGTCCTCCTGCTCTTCGTCGATTGCTCCCGATTTCTTCCGTGGGGGCGCGTCAGCACACCCACTGGGTGTAGTCCCCGAGTTCCGAGTCGGCTGCTGAGCAGGCGGCTTGGAACTTCTTGGTAGACTTCGATTGCCCTCTTGTTCTTACTCGCATCTCTTATCTTATCTGCAGGAGTATCATAACCTCCGTGCAACTGCTTTCAACTCCCAGGCCCAGGAGTTGAATCAGAAGGCCGCTGACCTGACCGAGAGCCAGAGTAAGTGCTTCATCTTTTATCTCAAGTGGGGGCACGTCAGCGCAACTGCTGGGTGTAGTCCCCGAGATTTGGGCCAACTGCTGAGCAGTCGGGTCGGATCTTTTCCTGACGACTTCTTTCTTCATATCTGCAGGGGCCAATGCTGACTTCAGGGACCAGCTAAGTGGAGCCCAGTCCACCCTTCACGCCAAGGAGGCCGAGTGCGCCGCCCTGGCTTAGGAGCGTGATCGCCTGGCCAAGAAACTGGCCGACCAGGAGGAGAGCCACAAGGCGGCCCTGACGGCGGCGCAGGACAGCGAGGCTGCCCTCAAAGCCAAATATGAAACCGAGGCGGCGAACTGGGCCAAGGCAAGGCAGGCGCTGAGTCAAGGCTACAGCCAGGTGGAAGACTTAATCGACGGTAGGCCGCCTTCTTCTTCGTTTCTTTGCCTGCCTCCTGCCATCTGGTTCGTCTTTTGATTTTGTACTACTGCTTTCTTCTTTGTGCAGATTACTTTCCCGGTTACTCTGCTGCCACTACCCAAGCCATCGAGGCCTACCGTGACGCGCGACGGCAGGCAGGGGCCGAGATCGCACCGGGTGCCGGACGGTCACTTGAGGAGCAGCTTCTGGTGCTTCAAGCCCGCCTGCAGCCGGCCCACCACATGCTTCGCCGTCTTCAGCGCGCCGGGGCGCAAGTGCTGGCCGCCCTCTGGCCCGACGAGGTGGTTCCCCGCACCCCAAGTCGGACTGCCGACTGGCTGGAGGTCGCAGTCGGCCACTTCGAGGCTTGGAAGGCGTCACCGGCCCGGTACGGCGCTGGAATTCGTCCGAGCTTGGTATCCTGGGCTAAACTTGGACCAGCTGAGCACCTGGCGGCAGGAGGCCGACGAGGAGCTGGAGGCGGTGCGGCCGGCTATCTTCCAGCGCGCCTCGGTGATCGCCGAGTACACCGACACCAGCGCCTTTGCCCCTGAGGTGGATGATGCCGGCGTCGCTCAGCCGGAGGAGTGGTTCGGGCTGAACCCGGCAGAAGGTGAGGACTCGGCGGAGGAGATTGCTTCCAGCGATGGGGGCGAAGAGGAGGAGGGAGAGGATGGTGAATACGTCGTGCCATACGGCGAAGCGACCAGCCAGCCTCAGCCTGATCGTGCCTCTAGCAATGAGGCATGTGCAACCGCGCCATCTACAAGAGGTGATGATCATGCCGAGACTCGCTAGCCGGCCACTCCTCCAGCCGGCGCTGCCGTCTCGACCAACCTGCCCGACTCGCCCGTCGCTCCCTTGGCCTGATCCGCCGTCCTTACTTTCCTGCTTGTTACTTGTTTGAACAACTTTTATTAAATTTGCGCAATTCCACCCACTGGGGGTGTATTCAAACTATGTTGAATGCTAGCCTTTTGAAGGTCTTTTGTGTAAATATAATTATGCATATGTTTGGCTTCCGTTCATGTTTGCTTTTCATCCTTTTGGCTTTTTCCTTTGCCGACTTCCCTTGGCCACCGCCTTCCCAGCCGGACAGCTGCTCTGCAGTCTGTGGCTGGAGAAGGACTTGGTCGTTTTGGGAAGACAAGTACTTGAGCTTTCTTAGATTTCAGCAAGGTGAAAGGGAAGCCGGCCAGCCGGCTGATCTGGTAGCCGGTTGGCAGGGCGGGAGGCCGGCTCGCGTTATATAAGTTTGTTAGTCCTTAGCCGTTTTTCGTGTGGGCATGCTTTCTTGCCCTTGGCTCTTGCCAGTCGGACAGTCGATTCTTCGAGCTGCGACTTTTGAGAAGAGGGGGCTTGGGTGCTGGCACACTACTTGTTTGACTGCAGGCAGAACTTTAGATATAACTCGAGGCGGCGAGTCCCCGGGCAGACTGGTCGAACCCGGTGCCGGGCGAAAAAGCAAATGTAGTAACATAATCATAGGCATGATACTCATCATTCATAGATAAAGGAGGGTAGTCCCCAAGTGCTCCTCAGGGGACCCTTTGTCTCGTACTTAGTACAAAAGGTAGCATGGTACATACTGCTTTTTAACTGTAAAATCTTCGGAGGAGATTGGCGTTCCATGGTCGTTCCGACTCCTTTCCGGAATCACCTCTCTTGCGTGCCTTCAGCTTCTGCGCGTCGATTAGGTAGTAGGAGTCGTTGCGTAAAGCTCTATTGATGACGAAGGGGCCCTCCCAAGGGGCCGAGAGCTTGTGCTGGCCGGCTGTTCGCTGGATCAGCCGGAGCACAAGATCGCCCTCTTGGAAGGATCTTGGCTTGACCTTCCGGCTGTGGTAGCGGTGCAGACCCTGCTGATAGATGGCAGACCGGCTGAGGGCTAACAGCCGGCCTTCTTCCAGCAAGTCGACGCTGTCTTCTCGTGCTTCCTTGGCCTCCGCCTCCGTGTATATGGTGACCCGAGGTGAGTCGAACTCGATGTCAGTTGGGATGACAGCCTCGGCACCATATACAAGGAAGAAAGGGGTGAAGCCGGTTGACTTGTTTGGGGTAGTGCGCAAACTCCAGAGGACGGCCGGCAGCTCGTCGAGCCAACAGCCGGCCGAACGCTCTAGTGGCACGACCAGTCGGGGCTTGATGCCGGAGAGGATGAGGACATTTGCTCGCTCGACCTGGCCATTTGACTGGGGGTGGGCAATGGATGCTAGGTCCAGCCGGATGCCTTGTGTTGCGCAGAAGCGTGCCAGTGCTCCCTTGGCAAAATTTGTGCCATTGTCGGTGATGATGCTATGCGGTACACCATACCGGGTTGTGATATCTGCGATGAACGTCACGGCCGTCGGCCCATTCAGCTTCTTGATCGACTTTGCTTGAATTCACTTGGTAAATTTGTCCACAATGACGAGCAAATGTGTCATGCCGCCGCATGCCGTCTTGAATGGGCCCACCATGTCCAGCCCCCAGACGGCAAAAGGCCAGGTGAGGGGGATGGTCTTGAGTGTAGAAGCCGGCAGGTGTTGCTTGGAACTGAAAACTTGGCACCCTTTGCAGTGTTTGACTAGTTCCTTGGCGTCATCCAAAGCAGTCGGCCAGAAGAATCCATGGCGAAAAGCTTTGGCGATGAGTGATCTTGAGGCCGCGTGGTGGCCGCATTCACCTTGGTGGATGTCCTTGAGGATTGCTATGCCCTTCTCTGGCTCGACGCAGCGCTGGAAGACTCCAGTGACGCTACGCCTAACAAGCTCTCGATTTACTATTGGGTATGCTCCGGCTCGGCGTTGGACTTGTCTTGCCAAGATCTCGTCAGTTGGCAACTCTCTGTTTACTAAGAAGTTGAGGATGGGCTGGGCCCATGATGGAGCTTTCACTTCTTCTACTGTCAAAACTGCTACTGTGACCAGGGCGGGTGGGTTGGGTGGTGAAGAGTTGGAGTCGGCCACCGCCTGTTGTGTCGATGCAGTCCCCGGGCCGGCTGCAGTAGCCTCCGGGCCGAGTTTCGAAGTTTCCGGGCCGAGTGCGACTATGGGAGTCCCCGGGCCGCCTGTCAAAGTCCCCGAGCCGCCTGCTTGGTTCCCCAAGTCGGATACGACTGCGTCGGGGTCAGGCGGCACGAAGATGGAATCAGATTCTGGAGACAGCTTTATAGACGGCTTGAGGAGGCGGTGGAGAGAAACGCCGGCTGATATAGCTTGCCGGGTGGAGCCTATTCGTGCCAGGACATCTGCTCGCACGTTGTCGGCCCGTGGTACATGAAGGAACTCGCATCCTTCAAAATATCCACTGAATTGCTGAATGAGGAAGCGGTAGCTCTCCATGTTCGTGTCCTTGGCGTCCCAGTCACCAGATGACTGCTGGACCACCAAATCCGAGTTGCCATAGCACAGGATCCGGCGGATGCCGAGCTCTTTGGCCAGCCGGAGCCCGTGTATGAGCGCCTCGTACTCGGCCACATTGTTGGAGGCAGCAAAATGAATTTGCAATGTGTACTTGAGCTTGTCGCCCTTGGGAGAGGTGAGGATGATGCTGGCTCCCAAGCCGATGTGCATCTTGGACCCATCGAAGTGCATCCGCCAATGAGTGGAGTCGGGGGCCGGTGGCAGGTACTGGGTTTCCGCCCAGTCGATGAGGAAGTCGGCCAGTGCTTGGGACTTAATGGCGGTGCGGGGCTGGTAGAAGATCGTGTAGGGAGCTAGCTCAATGGCCCATTTTGCCACCCGGCCGGATGCATCCCGGCTGCCTATGATCTCGGCGAGCGGGGCAGTACATACGACCGTGATGGGGTGCTCTTGCAAGTAGGGCTTGAGCTTCTTGGCGGCGAAGTACACACCGTAGCACATCTTCTGGTAGTGTGGGTAGTTCTGCTTCGAGGCGGATAATACTTCGCTTAAAGAATACACCGGCCTCTGGACTAGCTGAGCTCGGCCTTCTTCTGGGCGCTGGACCACGATAACTGTGCTGACCACCCGGCTAGTGGCGGCAATGTAAAGGAGCATGGGCTATTTCTCAGTCGGGGCCGCCAAGACAGGCGGCGTGGTCAGCATCTTCTTTAGCTCGTGGAAAGCTTGGTCTGCTTGGTCGTTACACTCGAAGTGAGTGGACTTCTTCATGAGTCGGTAGAGGGGGAGAGCTTTCTCTCCGAGCTGGCTGATGAAGAGTTCAGGGAAGCCAAGCATCCGGTGAACTTCTGGACGTCTCGTAGCTTGGTGGGAATCTCCATTCTCTCTATGGCCTTGATCTTCATCGGGTTGCATTCGATGCCGCGTTCGGAGACCAGGAAGCCTAAAAGCTGGCCGGCTGCTACTCTAAACACGCATTTCTCGGGGTTGAGCTTGATCTGAAACCGGCGCAAGTTTTCAAATGTCTCTCTGAGGTCTTCCTGCAAGGTGCCTCACTTCTCCATCTTCACCACAATATCGTCTACATAGACGTGGGCATTTCTGCCGAGCTGCTTGAGGAGGCATTTCTGCATGCAACGCTGAAAAGTGGCACCGGCATTCCTCAAGCCGAATGTCATAGTCAGTTAGCAGAAAGCTCCGAATGGTGTGATGAAGGCGGTCTTCAGGCGGTCAGCTGAGTCCAGCTTTATCTGATGGTAGCCTGAGTAAGCATCCAAGAAGCTCAACAGCTCGCATCCGGCTGTGGAGTCTATTACTTTATCAATCCTTGGCAGGGCGAAGGGATCTTTGGGGCAGGCCTTGTTGAGGCTAGTGTAGTCTATACACATGCGCCACTTGTTATTTTTCTTCAGCACGAGTACCGGGTTGGCGAGCCACTCTGGAAAGAAAACCTCCATAATGAAGCCGGCTGCCAGAAGCCGGGCTATCTCTTCCCCTACAATCCTTCTCTTCTCTTCCGATAGTCGGCAGAGGGGCTGTTTGACTGGTTTTGCACCTTCTCGGACATGTAGCTTGTGCTCGGCGAATTCCTTCGGAACACCTGGCATGTCCTTGGGGGACCATGCGAAGATGTCCCGATTCTCACGGAGGAAATCGACGAGCTCGCCTTCCTATTTGCTGTCCAAGTTTGCCCCGATGGTGGCAAACCTTTCTGGGTGCTCCGGTCCAGAGGTATCTTCTTTGTTTCTTTGGCCAGCTGGAAAGAACCTTGGGCATCATACTCCTTGGGGTCAGGGGACAGGACCGGCTGCTTGCCGGCCATGGCCGCGACTTGATCCAGTATCTTCTTCTCTTCAGCAATCACGAGGGACTCGGCCAACCGGCTACTAGCTACCGCACACTCGGAGGATTTCTTGTACTCTCTGGCTATGGTGATGATGCCCTTGGAACTCGGTATCTTCATCTTGAGGTAGGCATAGTGGGGTACAGCCATGAATTTGGCCAGAGCAGGTCGGCCAAGCAACACATGGTAAGGGCTCTCCAGATCCACTACCTCGAACCACACTGCCTCTCGGCGGAAATGATCTTTGTCCCCGAAGAGGACATCTATCTTGAGCTTGCTTATTGGGGAGCAGGACAGACCGGGTACGATGCCATGGAACACAGTCCGACTAGGCATGAGCTGCTTCGTCTTGATGCTCACCTTCTCCATGGTGTCACGTTATAGTATGTTGATGTTGCTCCCGCCATCTATCAGCACGCGGGAGAAACGGGCAGCTCGCCTTTCTGTTGCGAGGGTGGCGTCCAAAACCAATGCGTAAGAGCCGGGAGACGGCATCACCTCTGGGTGATCAGTCCGGCTCCAGCTGATAGGCCTTTCTAACCAGTGCATGAACTCGGGATTTTTGGAGGCAACTGCGTTGACTTCTTGATGCTGTCGGCGTCGGCTATGCCGGTCTTCTGGTTGGCTTGTAAAGACGACGTAGGCGGCATGCTCGTCGGGGAACTCGTCTTGAACAGCCCCGACTGCTGGTCGAGCGGCTGGGTGCGGAGGGGCCGGAGGCAGCTGACCAACAGGCGGAGGCGGCGCTATCCCCTCGCCCTTGGAGATCTGCGTGAGCCAGTGGCATTTCCGGGTCGTGTGGTTTGAAGGCTTCGCGTCGCTGTGGAACTTGCAGGGGGCATCGAGTGCTTGCTTGTAGGAGAAAGCCGGCTGCCAAGCCGGCCTGCTGCCTTTCTGCTTCTTGGGCGTGGGCCGCCCTTCGGGTTGTTCGTCTTCGACTATGGCCACCTGCCGACTGGTGGAAGGCGGCATGGGAACCTTGCGCTTGTGGTCGCTCTGGTACGGGCGTCGGCTGGAGTCTCCTGCCAGCGTCTTGGGACTCGGAGCTAGCACCTTCCCGGAGGCGTCTACTCAGAGCTCGGTCTTCATTGAGGAATCGGCCGTGGCGTATTTATCAGCTATGACCAGCAGCTCGTCGAGGGTAGTCGGCTCGTCACAGAGGAGTCGGTGCTTGAGGAGGGTGCCTTCTCGGCACCCGGCGGTGAAGTACTCTATAGCTTGAACCTCGTGCACCCCTTCGCAGGAATTACGGAGCTCGGCCCAACGTGTGAGGTAGTCGCGAGTTGATTCATTGGGCCCTTGTACACACAAGGAGAGCTGTCGGGGCTTGGGAGCCCGTTTGTAGGTGCTGGTAAAGTTGTGGATGAAGGCTTCTGTGAAGTCTAGCCAACTGTTGACGCTGTAAGGCTTGAGGCTGTTGAGCCAGGTGCGCGTCGTGCCTTTGAGCATGAGGGGGACATATTTCACGGCAACACGCCTGTTGCCATTCGCGATGCTAACCGCAGTGGAGTAGTCGATCAACCAGTCTTCTGGCTTCACGGAGCTGTTGTACTTGGGTGTGTCTCTTGGGAGCGAGAACCCTTTGGGGAAGGGCTCGTCGTGGATGCGGGGGCCGAAGCAAGGCAGGCCGACATCATCTTCTTCTTCCAGAGCCAGGGATCGCGCTAGGCGGTCGAACCGGTGGCGGCCGTCATTCTCGCCGACTCCTTCATGGCGGCCCAGTCGGCCGCTGAGAGTCGGATGCGTGACAGGCGGCGGAGTAGGATATCTCTCCCCACGAGGCGGAGGAGGAGGTGGGTCGCCCCGCCACTCCACAGCTCGAGGGCGGCCTTCTGCGTCACGCTCGATGGAGATTCGAGTCCGGCTGCGGCTGGCAGCCGGCTCCTTTTCTTTTCTTGCGCGGGTGTTGCCCGCAGTCGGCGTTTGGGACGTCGCACCGTGCTCTCGGCGTGGCGGAGGACTTTCAGCACGGACACCAGCTTCATGCCGCTCTGTGGCCGCGTCGATAAGCTGCTGGATGCGTCTGGTCATGTAGGGGAGCTCGTCGGCCCCCAGTCCGTCCAGCTCGTCTACGGCTGCCTGGGCGGCGCGTAGGTTCTCGAGAGGCGTGGCATAGACTGGGCGGTCTGCTCCCAGTACGTCGACGATAGCCGCACCGCGTTTCTTGATGATGCCGACGCAGCTCGGCCCGTCGGGAGGCGGCGTGCCGAAGGCGGCGCAGTCGACTTCGCGCTGGTGAGCCTCGGTAGGCGTCTCATGGAGGCTGGCTTCTGGCCCTCCGCAACGAGGGCGAGGCGGCGCACCTCCATTGTCTTGGCGTCGGCGTCGGCCGGGATGGGGGCGGACAAGTCGTGCAGCACCGTCTGCAGGGCGTTGTGGGCGTTTTCGCCAGAGGCGGCGCTGTGGTTGATAACCAGTACCTCGGTGATGGCGCTGCCGCTGCTGTTAGCTCGAGGAAGAGGGTCGTTGATGATTACTACGTTGGTGGGGAAGGCGTCAAGCGACGTCGTGTCAGAGTCGACAAGCATTAGGTCAGTGGAGCCAACCGACTCCAAGTCCGCGGCAAGCTCGCTAGAGATGTGGAGTTGGTTGAGGAGGCTGACGAGGTGGCTCTCGGGGCAGCCTGTGCCCGCGTCGGATGCGGGCTCGTCGGAGATGCGAGCCTCGCCAAGAAGATCGGCGAGGCAGCTCGCCGCGCAGGCGTCGGCGACGCCTTGCAGCATGTCGGGGCAAGCGCCATCGGGCGAGCCGGGCTGGCTACGCACGCTGGGAAGGAAGAGGGTTCCCGTTCAGAACAGGTCTCCGGACGAAGGTGCACCTGGCCCCACGGTGGGCGCCAAATGTCGGGTGGTTGGTGCGACATATGCCAACGGGTGGCTTATCATTGTGGGAGCCAATAAAACATCGCCGGTGCCTGGAAACGGGATAAGGCGAAGACATGCACGCCGGCGGATCTTACCCAGCTTCAGGGCTCTCCATGGAGATAACACCCCTAATGCTGCTCTGCGGGGTCTCCGCATGGTCACTAGATAGACAAGTAGCTACAAGAGGCTCCTTGAGCTGTTTGGTGAAAGGATGAAGAAAGGCAAGGCTAGCCCGCTTCTCCTCTCGATGTGGTGTCTAGAAATACTAAAAAGGTTCCCCTGCATGGGTGCCCTAGGGGGTTTATATAGGCCTACCCCCCAGGGGTACAATGGTAATCCGGCTGGGCGTGGGCCCTAGCCGTCTGTGTCTACGCTCGCCGGCTTCTCCGCCGACCGATGGGGCCCGCCGAATGGTGGACCCCGCCGGCTCTCGGCCTTCTGGTCGACAGGCCGGTCCCACCGCTCGGGGGTCTTGTCGGAGGCTGGTTACCGTTGCCTCGCCTTTGGTGACGAGGGCTTTGTCGTGGTAAGCATGGCTACAGTGCTGCCGCCGGGCGGCTTATCGTTGTAGCCTTACCTCGTCTTATCTCCTTAATGAGGCGCCTCCTTCGAGGGAGTGAACTAGCCGGCTATTGGGAGTCGGCCATACCCCAGGCTGACTGGGGGAGGCCTGGCCGCCTTTAAGCGTCTCCCTGACCGAGGGGGCCCGCCACCCACGGGTCATACTGACAGCTCGCCATGGGTGATGTCATGGTCAACATGGCAACAGTGCCGCGCCGGACGGGTGATGGCCGCCCCGTACGACGCACTGTGGCCATGCGCGTCCCGGGATTCGGGGGTGGCAGGCTTCACTGTAGCCACGCCCCGTCTCATCGTCGTTATGTGGGTGCAGACTCTGAGGGCACGATCTTGGCCGCCTGCAGGGGGCCGGCTTCTGGGAGTCGGCCTTCTCGTGGCCGGCTTCTTGGAGCCGGCCCTCTCGTGCTTTTCTTTGAGGATTTTAGGGCCGGGCCACCTTCTTGCAGACGGCCTGAAAGGTAGCCAGCTGGGGGAAGGCGGCCCCACGCCTTAGATGCTTGAAGGCTCGATCGGCCTATCATTTTGCTGAAGAGCCAGGGGGAGCCGGCTAGGCTACCCGTGGTTATTTACTCCGACAGGCGGAGCTCCGGAACAGGCCCAAGATGGGATCTCGTGGATACAAAAAGTTACGGCGGTGGAATTAGGGTTTTGGCTCTGTATCTGATCGTTTGAGGGTACGTAGGTATATATAGGAGGAAGGAGTACGTTGGTGGAGCAACAGGGGGCCCACGAGGGTGGAGGGCGCGCCTGGGGGGAGGGTAGGCGCGCCCCCCTACCTCGTGGCCTCCTCCTTTATTTCTTGACGTAGGGTCCAAGTCTCCTGGATCATGTTCGGTGAGAAAATCACGTTCCCGAAGGTTTCATTCCGTTTGGACTCCGTTTGATATTCCTTTTCTTCAAAACCCTAAAATAGGCAAAAAACAGCAATTCTGGGATGGGCCTCTGGTTAATAGGTTAGTCCCAAAAATAATATAAAAGTGGATAATAAAGCCCAATAATGTCCAAAACAGTAGATAATATAGCATGGAGCAATCAAAAATTATAGATACGTTGGAGACGTATCAAGCATCCCCAAGCTTAATTCCCGCTCGTCCTCGAGTAGGTAAATGATAAAAATAGAATTTTTGATGCAGAGTGCTACTTGGCATAATTTTAATGTAATTCTTCTTAATTGTGGTATGAATATTCAGATCCGAACGATTCAAGATAAAAGTTCATATTGACATAAAAATAATAATACTTCAAGCATACTAACTAAGCAATTATGTCTTCTCAAAATAACATGGCCAAAGAAAGTTCATCCCTACAAAATCATATAGTTTAGTCATGCTCCATTTTCGTCACACAAGAATGCTCTCATCATGCATAACCCCGATGACAAGCCAAGCAGTTGTTTCATACTTTAGTAATCTCAAACCTATAAACTTTCACGTAATATATGAGCGCGAACCATGGATATAGCACTAGGGTGGAATAGAATATGATGGGGGTTACGTGGAGAAGACAAAAAAGGAGACAGTCTCACATCAATGAGGCTAATCAATGGGCTATGGAGATGCCCATCGATTGATGTTAATGCAAGGAGTAGGGATTGCCATGCAACGTATGCACTAGAGCTATAAATGTATGAAAGCTCAACAAAAGAAACTAAGTGGGTGTGCATCCAATTTGTTTGCTCACGAAGACCTAGGGCACTTGAGGAGGCCCATTGTTGGAATATAGAAGCCAAGTTCTATAATGAAAACTCCCACTAGTATATGAAATTGACAAAACAAAAGACTCTCTATCATGAAGATTATGGTGCTACTTTGAAGCACAAGTGTGGCAAAGGATAGTAGCATTGTCCCTTATATTCATATATATATATATATATATATACATAAACACTATTCTGATCACGGGATCAGAATAATATTCTGATCACAACCTGACCTGCCCCGCTAGTAGTACGTTGAACTTCCCTGTGAACTAGGTTGAACTTCGGCCAACATTGCCCAAATGGGGCTTGCGATATACCGTTGGAAAGCTATGGACACCAATATCATGACCCAACTTAAATTTTTGGCAAAATATAAGCGGTTTAAGAGCAGTTTTGAAAACCATTTTTTCTTCGCACAAAAACGTGAATCGTATTTTCGATCGCATTTCTAAACCGTTTATCGGAATGAGGCATATAATATGGCGTTGGAAAGCTGCTGCAAAACCGCTCCTTCCACATGTTGAGAGTTTTCTCTAATTCCCGTTAAAGAGTAATTTGAAAAAACGTAAAATTTCATAAACCGACCAGCTGATTTCGTTTTTTCGATGTCATTTCTAAACGGCTAATCCAATGGAGGCATATGATATGGCATTGGAAAGCTTATGAAAATGCGCTACTTTTTCATCTTGAAAGTTTTTTTCTAATTTTGAATGGTTTAAGAGTAATTTAAAAAATGGTCCAAGTCCTACCGAGTTCGTATTTCTGAGCTAATTTTTTAACCGTGCGTCCGAATGCAGCAAATGATATGGCGTTGGAAAGCATGAACAAATGCAAAACTTTTTGGTATGTATTGTTTCTCCCAATTCTTTATGGTTTCAAGTCAGTTTACAAAATGGCGAAAAACGTATTTTCGCCGTAATTTCTACAAACTTTATCGGAATGGGGCAAATAATATACTGCTGAAAAGCTATGGAAAATGCGAAACTTTTTCATGTTGATGGTTTTCTCTGATTCCTATTCGTTTTCAAGTAATTTTGAAAACGGCGGGATCATGCGTTCTGCCTTTATCGCGAAACAGATTCTTTGAAAATGCACCGCATGAAGAACCTGAACTTCTCGGCACGTGTACCCGAACTTCACTCTATTTTTCACGTGATTTTTTTGCTCGTAGGTCTCCATCCACTGCTCGTAACTCTCCATCCACTCACCGGAATTAAGAAAGTGATATACCGATGGAAAGCTGTTGTAAACACACAACTTCCCTGTGTTGATCATTATACTCGCGACGATTTTAAAAGTTTTTCATCTGATATTCATTTAGTGTAGTAGGTGAACTTCCTGCTGTTTTCAGTTGAACTTCTATGACGTATTTTCATTTGTAATTTTCTCATCCATTCGTCAGTGTTACACAAATGATATTCCTTTTGTACAAATGTCTCTCACAATATTTTTTTTAACTTTCTCCAACGAAGGACTTGAACTTATAACAACAAAAAAATAGCCTTTGCTTTTTTGTTCCTTTTTAATAAAAAATGCACACCGTGTAGTACATGAACTTCTGGCAGTTATCAACCTGAACTTCTCTCGGTTACATCAAAATATTTTTTGAGTTTTTTTATGAATTTTTAATCTGAGTTTCTTAATCTTTTTTTTATGAATTTTGAAGCGCTCTATTTTTAATAGTTGAACTCCTTGTTATTTTATTTTTGAACTTCTTGTTTCCATTTTTTACTAACGAGGAAAATCTGAGTTTTCTATAGTCATCGAACTTCTCCATCTTTTTAATATAGACTTCCTGGTTTTATTTCCTAATCATTCTTTATGAAATTTTGAAGCGCTCTATTTTTAAAGTTGGACTTCTTGTTATTTTATTTTTGAACTTCTTTTTTCCATTCTTTAATAATGAGGAAAATCTGAGTTTTCTATAATCATCGAACTTCTCCATCTTTTTAATATGGTCTTCCTTGTTTTATTTCTTAATCCTTTTTATGAAATTTTGAAGGGCTCTATTATTAAAAGTTGAACTTCTTGTTATTTAACTTTTGAACTTCTTGTTTCCATCCTTTAGTAACGAGGAAAATCTTAGTTTTCTATAATCATCGAACTTCTCCATCTTTTTAATTTGGACTTCCTAGTTTTATTTATTTTAGTAACGGAAAAAATCCTACTTTCTGATAGACATCGAGCCGCTTTGTTTTTAAATTTGAACTTCCAGGTTTATTTTAACAGAGAAAATATTTTTTATAAAAAATTTTGAGATGCTTTTTTTAATGACCTTCTTTTGGTTTGTAATAAGCATTGAACTTCTTAGTCTTTTTAATTTGAACTTCTTTTTTTAGATTTTTTTTAACTTGATCATCTTGGTTTTGTACTAAAAATTGAACTTCTCAGTTATTTAAATTCGAACCTATAGTTTTTTTTATATGACCCCTTTATTATTAAAAAGTTGAACGTCTTTGTATTTTTAATTTGACTATCTTGGTTCTGTAATAAACATTGAACCTCTATGTTTGTGTAATTTGTACCTCTAATTTCTTTTGGAAACATGGAAAATGCTTTCTTTAAATAATTTTTTGAACTACTATGTGTTTTAATTTTTTGAACTTCTTTGTTTTAAAAAAGAGAGATAAATCCTTTTTTACAAACACTGAATTGCTTTGTTTCTTTTAATTTGCACTTTTAAGTTTTTATTTTGCTTCTTTCAAACCACATTCATCCAATTTTCTTCAGGAAAATTCAAACATGGTATTTTTTTATGAAACTCTGTTTCCTCTGCACTTATCTAGTTTATCTATTTGAGCTTACATACTTCTAAAACCTGAACTTCACTTCTTTTTTTACTCGGAGGGCGTCCTGGAGGAGAGATTGCTCATGGTTGGATGGGAGGACGAAGGTGCATTGCAGGTGAGCGCGGCAGGTCGTGTCTGAAGGGAGGGAAGGTCAGGTCGAAGGGGAGGGCATTTTTTTCACTTTCTACGAACTTACTAGGCATTTTAGGCATTTTTTGTTGTTGGTGAATTGGCCTAGGCAGTCCCTTTTTTCATTTGATGAATTTTTTCGGTATGTGATACACGTGAACTTCGTAATTTTGGAAACATGAACTTCACGTGCTATTGAAATTCAAGAAAATTACACACAACTATATATATACACTTGGTGTGCTACATGCAACATACATAAGTAGTAGCACACTAAGATTATATTGCTTTTGTTTTGATCATTCAGAATGTTGTATCTTCCAAGAGGATGGAGAATGATATATCTAAGAAAGACCATCTGTAGAAAAGCAACATCATAATTTTGAACCATGGACAACAAGTTCAAACACAAAACCAAGGACTATAGTAGCTAAACTCTCACCGAAATCTCTCTCTAGCATTCTATTTGAACTTTAGCAGTAGCGCACCAACATCAGCTAGTGGGCGAGGCTGCCGCAACAATAGAAGCTAGCAGCGACTGGAAAATGGAGGCTGGGTCGTGGTAGTGACACAGAGATGGAGCTAGGCGAAGGGGAGGGGAGCTGCACCTCTGCAAGGGCCACACCCATGGCACGGTTGTCCTCTGCTAGGGCAACTGCACCTCTGCCGTCGTCCCCTGTAGTTTTTCCTGTTCTCGGACGCACGTGATGAAGGTCGGGTCTGGCACCCCATGAAGATCGGGTAGGGGCGCATGGTGACCAACGGCCGCAGGTGTGCAGAGGACTGCTGGGGAGATGCACGGATGCTTCCAAGAAGGGAGCCACAACGGGAAACTGCACGATGTGCTAGAACTCCAGGGGCGCTGGGAGAACTTTTTCCTCCGTTCGCCGCTCGTGCTTTTTGGCCTGAACTTGGGAGGAGAACCAGGGGAACGCCTACCGCAACAGGTGATGGCAGGCGGCGCGCTCGCGGTGGGGGCATGGAAAAGGAGGGCGGCCAGCCGCCGGAGGGAAGAGCCGGACAGTACCGACGGCAGGTGGGAGATGGAGCCCGTTACGACGGCGGGATCCCGTGCGTGGGGAACCTGGCCGCGCCGGCGGGATCCGGTGTGTCGAGGTCCTGGCCGCGACGGCGGGACCCGGCGCGTGGGACGGGGCAGCGAAGCGGCCGGCCTCACTGGCGACGGCAACGGGAGTAGTCCCGCAGGCGGAACCGGGGGAGGAGACCTCGTGGCGACCGGATTCAGGGGCGGAGGCGGCGCGGTGGCCGGATCCGGGGGCGGAGGCGGCGTGACGGCCAGGTCCGGGGGCGGAGGCGATGCGCCGGCCTGTTTCGGGGGCGAGAGCGGTTAGCGCGGGTGGTGGAAGAAGGTGGATGCGGGTGGGGATTGGGGAAGAAGGTGCCCACAGGGGGAGGGGGGTGTCAAGTTTTTTTTCTAATCTCAGCAACATCTCCGATCGCGTCCTTATAGGGCTGAACGTGATCCAAATAACTATTCTGATCATGGGATCAGAATAGTGTCACTATATATATATATATATTTGGCCTTTCCCTTCTTTTTTTTATTTGACCTTTCTTTTTTTGGAACAATGCTCTATGAATGATGGTCATCACACTTCTATTTACTTACAACTCAAGAATTACAACTCGATACTTAGAACAAGATATGACTCTATATGAATGCCTCCGGCGGTGTACCGGGATATGCAATGAACCAAGAGTGACATGTATGAAAGAATTATGAATGGTGGCTTTGCCACAAATACTATGTCAACTACATGATCATGCTAAGCAATATGACAATGATGAATGTGTCATGATAAATGGAATGGTGGAAAGTTGCATGCCAATATATCTCGGAATGGCTATGGAAATGTCATAATAGGTAGGTATGGTGGCTGTTTTGAGGAAGATATAAGGAGGTTTATGTGTGAAAAAGCGTATCATATCACGGGGTTTGGATGCACCGGCGAAGTTTGCACCAACTCTCAATGTGAGAAAGGGCAATGCACGGTACCGAAGAGGCTAGCAATGATGGAAGGGTGAGAGCGCGTATAATCCATGGACTCAACATTAGTCATAAAGAACTCACATACTTATTGCAAAAATCTACAAGTCATCAAAAACCAAGCACTACGCGCATGCTCCTAGGGGGATAGATTGGTAGGAAAAGACCATCGCTTGTCCCCGACCGCCACTCATAAGGAGGACAATCAAATAACACCTCATGTTTTAAATTTGTTGCATAACGTTTACCATACGTGCATGCTACAGGACTTGCAAACTTCAACACAAGCATTTCTCAAATTAACAACTACTCAACTAGCACGACTTTGATATTATTACCTCCATATCTCAAAACAATCATCAAGCATCAAACTTCTCTTAGTATTCAAAACACTCATAAGAATTTTTTTACTAATCTTGAATACCTAGCATATTAGGATTATTTATGAAAATTACCATGCTATTTAAGACTCTCAAAATAATCTAAGTGAAGCATGAGAGATCAATAGTTTCTATAAAACAAATCCACCACCGTGCTCTAAAAGATATAAGTGAAGTACTGGACCAAAACTATATAACTCAAAAGGATATAAGTGAAGCACATAGAGTATTCTAACAAATTCCAAATCATGTATGGCTCTCTCAAAAGGTTTTTACAGCAAGGATTATTTTGGTAAACTAAAAAGCAAAGACTCCAATCGTACATGATGCTCCAAGCAAAACACATATCATGTGGTGAATAAAAATATAGCTTCAAGTAAAGTTACCGATAGAAGTAGACGAAAGAGGGATGCCTTCCGGGGCATCCCCAAGCTTTGGCTTTTAGGTGTCCTTAGTTTATCTTGGGGGTTTCATGGGCATCCTCAATCTTAGGCTCTTTCCACTCCTTGTTCCATAATCCATCAAATCTTGACCCAAAACTTGAAAACTTCACAACACAAAACTTAAAGTAGAAAATCTCGTGAGCTCCGTTAGCTAAAGAAAACAAAACACCACTTAAAGGTACTGTAATGAACTCATTCTTTATTTATATTGATGTTAAACCTACTGTATTCCAACTTTTCTATGGTTTATAAACTATTTTACTAGCCATAGATTCATCAAAATAAGCAAACAACACACGAAGAACAGAATCTGTCAAAAACAGAACAGTCTGTAGTAATCTGTAGATAGCGCAAGATCTGGAACCCCAAAAATTCTAAAATAAATTCCTGGACGTGAGAAATTTATCTATTAATCATCTGCAAAAAGTATTAACTAAATAAAACTTTCCAAATAAAAATGGCAGCAATTCTTGTGAGCGCTAAAGTTTCTGTTTTTTACAGCAAGATATCAAGACTTTTCCCATGTCTTCCCAATGGTTCTACTTGGCACAAACACTAATTAAACACAAAAAACACAACCTAAACAGAGGCTAGATAAATTATTTATTACTATACAGGAGCAAAAAGAAAGTAATAAAAACAAAATTGGGTTGCCTCCCAACAAGCGCTATCGTTTAACGCCCCTAGCTAGGCATAAAAAGTAAGGATAGATCTAGGTATTGTAATCTTTGGTAGGCAATCCATAAGTGGCTCTCATAATAGATTCATAAGGTAATTTAATTTTATTTCTAGGAAAGTTTTCCATGCCTTTCCTTAACGGAAATTGGAATCTAATATTTCCTTCCTTCATATCAATAATTGCACCAATCGTTCTAAGGAAAGGTCTACCAAGAATAATAGGACATGAAGGATTGCAATCTATGTCAAGAATGATAAAATCTATGGGCACATAATTCCTATTTGCAACAATAAGAATATCATTAATTCTTCCCATAGGTTTCTTAATAGTGGAATCCGCAAGGTGCAAGTTTAGAGAGCAATCATCAAAATCACGGAAACCTAACAAATCACACAAAGTCTTTGGAATCGTGGAAACACTAGCACCCAAATCACATAAAGCATAGAACTCATAATCTTTAATCTTAATTTTAATAGTTGGTTCCCACTCATCATAAAGTTTTCTAGGGATAGAAACTTCCAATTCAAGTTTTTCTTAAGATTGCATCAAGGCATCAACGATATGTTTAGTAAACGCTTTATTTTGACTATAAGCATGAGGAGAATTTAGCATGGATTACAACAAGGAAATACAATCAATCAAAGAGCAATTTTCATAATTAAATTTCTTGAAATCCAAAATAGTGGGTTTAGCAACATCTAGGGTTTTAATTTCTTCGATCCCACTTTCATCAAATTTAGCATCAAGATCTAAAAACTCCGAATTTTTGGAACGCCTTCTAGGTAAAGGTGGATCATGTTCAGTCCCATCATTATTAAGATTCATATTGCAAAACAAATATTTAATAGGGGACACATCAATAACTTTTATATCTTCATCTTTATTTTCATAGGAACTAGAAGAACACGCTCTTATAAAGGCATCTTTCTTAGCACGAATCCTAGCGGTTCTTTCTTTGCACTCATCAATGGAAATTCTCATGGATTTGAGAGACTCATTGATATCATGCTTAGGAGGAATAGATCTAAGTTTCAAAGAATCAACATCAAAAGAAATTCTATCAACGTTCCTAGCCAACTCATCAATCTTAAGCAATTTTTCTTCAATCAAAGCATTGAAATTCTTTTGTGAAGTAATAAATTCTTTAATATTAGATTCAAAATCAGAGGGCGTCTTATTATAATTTCCATAAGAATTGTTGTAGGAATTACCAAAATTATTAGAGGGATTACTAGGATAAGGCCTATGATTAAAATTACCTCTATACGCGTTGTTACCAAAATTATTCCTACCAACAAAATTTGCATCCATAGATTCATTATTATTCTCAATCAAAGTAGACAAGGGCATATCATTAGGATCAGAAGAAACACTCTTACTAGCAAATAATTTCATAAGTTCATCCATCTTTCCACTCAGAACATTAATTTCTTCTATCGCATGCACCTTTTTATTAGTAGATCTTTCAGTATGCCATTGAGAATAATTAACCATAATATTATCTAGGAGTTTAGTAGCTTCTCCTAAAGTGATTTCCATAAAAGTGCCTCCCGCGGCCGAATCTAAAAGATTTCTAGAAGCAAAATTCAATCCGGCATAAATTTTTTGTATAATCATCCACAAATTCAAACCATGAGTAGGGCAATTACGTATCATTAATTTTATCCTCTCCCAAACTTGTGCAACATGTTCGTGATCAAGTTTCTTAAAATTCATAATATCGTTTCTAAGGGAGATGATCTTAGCGGGAGGAAAATACTTAGAGATAAAAGCATCTTTGCACTTGTTCCAAGAATCAATACTATTTTTAGGCAAAGACGTAAATCAAGCTTTAGCATGATCTCTAAGCGAAAAAGGAAATAGCTTCAATTTAACAATATCATTATCCACATCTTTCTTCTTTTGCATATCACACAAATCAACGAAGCTATTTAGATGGGTAGCGGCATCTTCACTAGGAAGGCCGGTAAACGGATCTTTCATGACAATATTCAGTAAAGCGGCATTAATTTCACAAGATTCAGCATCGGTAAGAGGAGCAATCGGAGTGCTAATAAAATCATTGTTGTTGGTATTGATAAAGTCACACAATTTAGTGTTATCTTGAGCCATCGTGACAAGCAAGCAATCCAACACACAAGCAAACAAAAAGCAAGCGGGCAAAAGGAGGCAAATAGAGAAAGAGAGGGAGAATAGAGCGAGAGAGGGCGAATAAAATGGCAAGGGTGAAGTGGGGGAGAGGAAAACGAGAGGCAAATGGCAAATAATGTAATGCGGGAGATAAGGATTGTGATGGGTACTTGGTATATTGACTTTTGCGTAGATTCCCCGGCAACGGTGCCAGAAATTCTTCTTGCTACCTCTTGAGCACTGCGTTGGATTTCCTTGAAGAGGAAAGGATGATGCAGCAAAGTAGCATAAGTATTTCCCTCAGTTTTTGAGAACCAAGGTATCAATCCAGTAGGAGGCTACGCGCGAGTCCCTCGTACCTACACAAAGCAAATAACTCCTCGTAACCAATGCGATAAGGGGTTGTCAATCCCTTCACGGTCACTTACGAGAGTGAGATCTGATAGATATGATAAGATAATATTTTTGGTATCTTTGTGATAAAGATGCAAAGTAAAATAAAAGCAAAGTAAAAAGCAAAGGAAATAACTAAGTGTTGGAAGATTAATATGATGAAGATAGACCCGGGGCCATAGGTTTCACTAGTGGCTTCTCTCAAGAGCATAAGTATTTTACGGTGGGTGAACGAATTACTGTTGAGCAATTGACAGAATTGAGCATAGTTATGAGAATATCTAGGTATGATCATGTATATAGGCATCATGTCCGAGACAAGTAGACCGACTCCTGCCTGCATCTACTACTATTACTCCACTCATCGACCGCTATCCAGCATGCATCTAGAGTATTAAGTTCATGAAAACAGAGTAACGCCTTAAGCAAGATGACATGATGTAGAGGGATAAATTCATGCAATATGATAAAACCCCCATCTTGTTATCCTTGATGGCAACAATACAATACGTGCCTTGCTGCCCCTACTGTCACTGGGAAAGGACACCGCAAGATTGAACCCAAAGCTAAGCACTTCTCCCATTGCAAGAAAGATCAATCTAGTAGTCCAAACCAAACTGATAATTCGAAGAGACTTGCAAAGATAACCAATCATACATAAAAGAATTCAGAGAAGATTCAAATATTTTGCATAGATAATCTTGATCATAAACCCACAATTCATTGGTCTCAACAAACACACCGCAAAAAGAAGATTACATCGAAAAGATCTCCACAAGAGAGGGGGAGAACTTTGTATTGAGAACCAAAAAGAGAGAAGAAGCCATCTAGCTAATAACTATGGACCCGAAGGTCTGAGGTAAACTACTCACACTTCATTGGAGGGGCTATGGTGTTGATGTAGAAGCCCTCCGTGATGGATGCCCCCTCCGGCGGAGCTCCGGAACAGGCCCCAAGATGGGATCTCGTGGATACAGAAAGTTACGGCGGTGGAATTAGGGTTTTGGCTCCGTATCTGATTGTTTGGGGGTACGTAGGTATATATAGGAGGAAGGAGTACCTCGATGGAGCAACAAGGGGCCCACGAGGGTGGAGGGCGCACCTGGGGGGGGGGGGGGGCCCGGGGGGGGGGGGGGTAGGCGCGCCCCCTACCTCGTGGCCTCCTCCTTTGTTTCATGAGGTAGGGTCCAAGTCTCCTGGATCATGTTCGGTGAGAAAATCACGTTCCCGAAGGTTTCATTCCGTTTGGACTCTGTTTGATATTCCTTTTCTTCGAAACCCTAAAATAGGCAAAAAAACAGCAATTCTGGGTTGGGCCTCCGGTTAATAGGTTAGTCCCAAAAATAATATAAAAGTGGATAATAAAGCCCAATAATGTCCAAAACAGTAGATAATATAGCATGGAGCAATCAAAAATTATAGATACGTTGGAGACGTATCAGCCACAAATCCTATGTGAGGTTGAGAGCCATTTGAGTGACTCCACCAACCATACGAGTGAGAGCATCCTTGAGGGAGTGAGTGAGCCACATCACTTAGTGAGTGAGGTAGTTGACACGGCATGTGAGGCCACTATGATTTCTAACAACCTAACCTCTACTCCGAGTGTGTTTTTTCATTGGTGCTAGGTCTCCTACATGACGACATGCTTATCCTCAACGAGTCCATACCTCCAATGGAGACAATGATGGCCATGGTGGACGATGATGCACCCCCCACATGGTTCCATCAAGATGAAGATGACCATGACTCGGTCTTCGACACCTCACCTACAACACATGAGCGATGCTCCAAAGGTAAAATAGGTGATGGTGCTTCTCTTGTCCCACTAGTGGACTACCTCACCAATGATTTCTTGCATGATGTTGATCCACCTATTCCCATGCTTCATGCTAGTGCGAATTCTTCATGTCATGACTTACCAATTTATGATGAATATGATGATGAGCATGTTGATTTGCCTAGTTGTGATGCTATGCTCCATAGGATATCATGTGAAAATTCTATTGGTCACATCATGTTTGACAATCCTTTAAACTTGTCACATGCTATGCGTGAGATCTCCCATATTGCATCATTTCAATCTCAAGATAGTAACTATGCATACCCCATTAAAATCAATCCCATTTTCACTTATGGCATAGATGACGAGATGATGGTCATTGGCTTTTGTTTTTCATGTGATGATATTGCCATGCTTCCTTTAGATGATTTGCGTAGTTCATCTACTATGCCATGACACGATCATAATGTTTCAAATATGCATTGTTTTGGATGTTGTCAATATTCTCCGTGTGATGTTTACTTTGATGCTCATGAGGAGATCCCCATAGTTTCCTCATACATATTAGGAGATTTTGATGCATTCCGCACTTTTCATGATTCCCATAATTGCTTGAACCATATGCGTTCCACGCATAACAATGCTCTAGATATTTCCCATGATGCATTACATAATTTGAGTCTCCATTATGCTATACATAACAACAAACCTATCATGATGGATGACATTTTTCTATATCACGCATCTCAGTTATTCGGGCATTGGATATTTTGTGCTAACCAACACACGCACGTGCGCATCATGATGGATGATGTGTACATATACCACACACACACAATTTCCCTTTTGTCTTTGTTTTGTGTAGGTACTCACGTATACTCGTCAACCTCTCAATCCCAAGAATTGATGAAACGAGCTCTTGAGAGCAACGACAATTTGGGATCCCATGGACTATCCTTACCATCGTTTCTTTTGTGCAAGGACTACGCGCATCTCTTCTACTTGGTTCTCACACGGCTATGGGCTATATACTACTTCATTTATGCCCATCGTACCATGTTCACTTTGCATGTTATGCCTATTTGTATGTCTTTGCCATGCAATTGTGACCCCTGCTTGCACTTACCCATGATTCACCATTATGCTACTCCTATGTGTATTTGCATGCTTGGTGTAGATCCTTGTTGCTATTGCCATGTTTATCATGTGCCTCATGCTATTGATGCTTGTTGTGTTGGGAGAGTCATGATGTCCCATTGCTATTTACATATGGCCTCATGCTATTTACATTGATGATATTTTGCTCATATCTTGCCTTCATGCTTGTGATATGTCTTGTGCATTATTCATGAACACCATTTGCACACATGACATGCTTGACATGATTCCCTCTAATATGTTGCATCTTCGCACTACTAGCTCACACCACTTGATTGCTATGATTGCTTGCTTTGTTGCATCACCCATGTTCCTTTCTTACTCGCTTTCTTGGGTTGATGACATATATATTCATGCCTCTCACATGATACATCCTGTTAATTGTCGGTTGCCTCCAATTGTTGCATCTATAATTATTGATCTTGGAGACTTGGACACTTTACTTGTGATGCATGCTTGCTTGATTGCGCCTATTCTATTTGGTTGTTCTCGCATCAGATGCCTCCATACTATGAAATGCTCCCTTTTCCTTTCTTATGATGAGCATGATGCATACACTTGTTGGGTATTTTACCACACGAATGATAGGTTTTGCATTTCCGCTAACCTCATTTGTTTTTCCAAGTGTTTGTCATGTTCTTTCATTTTGAAGGATTCACAAGGAGATAACGTCATGACACAACTTGGTCATGTAAAGGCGTAGATGGTGCGCGGCACCAACATTTTCGACATTCTCATAAAGGCGAACTCCTTCGCTTTGATCCATCCTCAAATATGCATATCGGATGGGTCACTCTTTCATTGTTGTTTCCTTCTTGTTGTCTACATGGTACATCTCGCGAACGGAGGAGCGACATTGAAGATTGGATCTATGGACCGTCAAGTTGAGGAGCGCTCGGACTTATTGGATGCACTGTCGAACATCCACTCATGCCACAACATCGAGCATTGGTACACCGACACCTCCATATTTGTTGATTGTGCTCACACATGTCATGCTCGATGGACATATCATACACATGACAAATTTGCATCTTATGCATGGATTGACACACATTATGATTGCCTTGTTGCATCTTGTATCCCCATGTCATCCATGATATATGAGCTTGTGCATTTTCTTAGCAAATTTGTTGTGATCTACCTTGATGGCATATTCATACATCATGATCATATTGCCCATCATCAATTTCATGATCACATACTCATTTTGAGCACCCATTACCATGTTCATGTTTTGATAAACCGTCCCATTATGACATGATTTTGCATCGAGGTTGCATTGATCATATTCACGACACATTTGTGTGCACAATGAATGTTTTTGCTCACATGAATGCTTTACATCTCATTCCATGTCATCTTGCTGAGCTTCATGTGCTTTGTCTCGCACAATCTTGCCGAACGGACTCATTCTTCTATGATGGACACTTTGTGTGTGCTAACCATTGTATTTCCAAGTGTACTTCGTGTTTGCTCATTTTGCATGTACCACATACCGGAGACACCTTGGAGTACTTGGATTGCGCAATGCCTTCAACTCCGTCCAACTACAAGTCCGTCCATGACACCTGTTTCCATGGTGATGAGGATCACGATCTGAGGTCGGATCTTTCCCAAGGGGGGGGATGATGCGGAGCATCCCACGTTCATCCCCATGTACACTCCGACTACTCTCCAAGCCCCAAGAGAACATAAGATGAGACCTCGACTATACGCCATTGGACAAAAGGTGAGCTCGCTCCTCTCCGAATCGTCACTTTCCATATGTGAGACATGGCTACTACCTCAAACATATGTGATATGCATGACCAGGAACCAAGAGGAAGATCATGGACAAGAAGGCGAGGACACCAAGCGCAAGGAACAAGAACAAGAATTGCGGAAGAAGCTCCAGCCATCGGACGACCGGTCGGGACCGGACGTCCGATGCCTGAAGACCCACCGGACGACCAACCCGGACCGGACGACCGGTGATCCCGCACCCTAGCCAAATGAGCGGAACTCCGACGCCAGCGGACGACCGGCGACCGGACGACCGGCCACCTCCTGAAATCCGGCACTCCAGCGTCCGAGCCAGATCGAGCGGACGTCCGACGTCTTCTGGTCGTCCGACGTCTTCCGGACGTCCGACGTCTTCCGGACGTCCGGTCGATCGTGAGCCACCGGACGATCAGTCCTCAGCAGACGTCCGGTACCTGTCTGCGCATAGTGTTCGGGCCCGAGGCCCATGTACCCCTTCACTTCGCCCCCTTTTGCACTAAGACTATAAATAGACCTCCTCCTCCTCCTAGTTAGGGTTACCATTGGTTTAGCTCATATTTAGAGATAGAGTATTTCTCATCCACATCGGATCTACTCCACGAGAGAGACCGCGGCCTCTACGGAGAA
The DNA here is from genome assembly GCF_003073215.2 of Triticum urartu. Classification (NCBI taxonomy): domain Eukaryota; kingdom Viridiplantae; phylum Streptophyta; class Magnoliopsida; order Poales; family Poaceae; genus Triticum; species Triticum urartu. Next base: position 115,649,114 of record NC_053022.1, read on the forward strand.
GATCCCTTTGGATTCAAGACCTCCTTGCGGAGAAGAACTTCAAGACCTCCTCACGGAGAAGACCGGTAACCTCTTGTATCGTTCCTTGTTGACTTTGGATCTTGTATCTCCCTTTGTGTTCATGGATCTAGCGCATGTGTGATCATTCTTGTTGGTTTGAGTGTTCTCTTGTGTTCCCCTCGTGATTTTCCCCTCGTTTCCCTCCACGTGTTCTTCGTGTTCATCGCGGGATCCGCTCCATTCGTGAAAGATCAGCCAATTAGGGTTCCCACCCTACATCAATACCACTGTTGGGTGTGCAGTAGGGTGCGTCAACTTCAAATTAAAATTTTCCTACACGCAGAACAACCAAGAACATGCTACGGGAGATGGATCACGAATATTACCACTAGACACGCAGTGCCGTGCAGCAAAAGAAGAGTTGGGGCAGTGTGTCTGCATGGATCGTCTCCTCCTCGTCTGATCTCGCTCGAACAGCCAGTCGTCGGATCCCACGTACAGGTTCATGCGGAGCGGCGCAAGTGCACTGCCTCCAACGGTGTCCGCGCATGCAAGAGGAACACCGTGTGGCGGACTGCTAGGTCCAATCACGCGGTCGCCGGTGAGTGGAGGTGGCTATTCACAACACATGCAAACCCTAGTGACAATGCCGAAGCGATCAACCGAATGAGTGTGCCAGACCCCCACTTTATATAGGCGTCCGTCGCGAGCTCAACACTTGGGCCTCACACGGACCCTAAAGACCAAAATTTGTTCGACCGGGATCCAAGTACAATTAGGACCACATCTAACTCGTGGAGTTGGATCGGGCCTCACAGGTTCCTTCCCTTAAGCGCGCAACCCCTTAGGTTCAAGTCGGTTGGTCGCAAGTCGGATCACCTTGGACCTGCTTGGCTAGTAGAAGCCTCTAGCAAGGCGTACCGACCACCAAGTAGACAATGAAGTCGGTTGGCGAACCCGTACAACATGTCACACTTTTGTTCCTTTACCACATGATATATGTTGTCGGGTTCAAGGAGAGTCTGTCATCCTTATGCTAGCCCGACCTCTTTCTCGTTCCAATGATGCCGACCACAAACCGTATTATCTCATAATCCTTGTCGCATGTCCATGCTTATCTTGGTCGAATCACATGAAGGGCCCAGAGTATATCTCTCCTGATCGGAGGGGCAAATCCCAACTTGCTCGACCATGTCTCGCGACATGGGTATGGACAAGCCTGAAGCCTACCTTTATAACTATCCAGTCATGGAGTAGCGTTTGGTCGGCCCAAAGCAGGTCTATCACCATCCCGAGTACATGCGCCAGCTCAGGTCTTATGACATAGAATGTATGTTGTACTAGAGACTCACAGATGACATATCGCTGCGTCTCATAGTTTGGTCTGTCCGACTTGGACCGTATCTCAACTCAGATCCGACCAAATCCTTCCGAGTCCATATTATCCGGCTAGCATCCAATGCTCCATGGCTAGTGAGACAGAGCCATCCACCTTGTCATATGATAGTCTAGTTGGATGCACGTCCACACAACCCTTTCGACTAGGGACCTTTTAGGACAGTCAATGTACAATGTATATGATGTAGGGTGGAAACCCTAGGGCCAATCTTTCACGAAATGGAGGGGATCCTACGAAGAACACGAGAAAAAGACACTCAAATCAACAAGAATAATCACACATGTGCTAGATCCATGAACATAAAGAGTGATACAAGATCCAAACGCAACAAAGGGCGATACAAGAAGCGGTAGTTCTTCTCCGTGAGGAGGTCTTGAGGCGTCTTCCCGTGAGGCGTCTTGAATCCACTTGGGGGATCTTCTCCGTAGTGGCTGCGGTATCCAAAGGAGAAAGTATCAAGTGGGTGAGCAAAGCTCTATCTCCAAAATGAGCTACCACATTGCTAACCCTAAAAATGGGGAGGAGGAGGTCTATTTATAGTCTAAGACACGAAAGGGTAAGTGAGGGGCGAAATGGGCACATGGGCCTCGATCTAAGTCATGCGCACTTGCAAAGGCCGGATGATCCGAGCATCGTCCGGATGATCCGGCTCCACCGAGGAGATTCTGCAAGCTTCCGCCGTCGAGGTTGGCGAATTACCCGGATGATCCGGGAGGGAATCCGGATGATCCGGCTGAGCCTGGATGATCCGAACGGCGGTCCGGACGTCCGACCTAGTTCTAGCAACTGCTTCGTGTTCTTATCCTTTCTTCTGTCTTCTCTTCCACGTGGATGGTGTAGTCGTTCCTTGGCGCTTGCACTCCTCCTCGACATCCGTGAAGCTCTGACAATACATATGAATACACACGGGAGAAGTGTCAAGTAGTATACCATCCTCGAAGGGGTCAAGTGAGCACATGTAAAGGAGATGATTCAACTTTGTGTAAGTGAAGTAGATATCGCACGTGTCACTTGCCGAACGGACTCTTAACATGGTGATGTTCGTAGGGTGCTCCGCATCATCCCCTCCCCCTTGGGAAAGATTCATCCTCGGATTGAAACCAAATCACCAAGGGAAAGAGATGGCATCGCCATGTAGAAGTATACGATCACCAAGTACTCGTCATCTTGATGTTCGAAATAAGCACTCTCCAATGTCGCACTGATGCGGATCAGCCTGTGGTCATCCCCATGGACACTACCTCAACTACGCAAGCTCCAAGTGGACCCGTGACAAGAGCTCAAGCACGTGATGTTCAATCCGAGGTGACATCTCTCTTACTTGAGCTTGCCTCAAATTTGAGTGAGACATAGCTACTGCCTAAGTCAGAAACACTATGTGTGATCAGGTACAACGCACAAGCCATGGAGCCGAGAGCTAAGGAAGAAGGAGCAGGCGTCAACTCTCTGTTCAGCCTGGAACTTTTGACCAGACCCCAGAACCTCCGGTCGTCCCGGAACATCCAGCCTCCGATGACCCAGACGAGCTCGGGCTTGCCAACTCTTTGGTTAGCCCGGAACCAGCCCGAAACCTAGCCCGGACCCTCCGACGCCTAGAACCTCTGGCCCTCGGACACTAGCCCGGCTCCCACCGTGCCAACTCTCAGGTTAGGCTGGACCCTCCTCGGAACCTCCAGCGCCCGAAACTTCTGGCCTTGCCTGCGCACAATGACAAGGGCCGAGGCACATGTATCCTTTCGTCCCCTAGACTATATATACTCTTCTTCAACCTACATTTTAGGGTTAGCATTGATTTAGCTCATACTTGAGATAGAGCTTTGCTCATCCATCCGGATCTACTCCACCGAGAGAGACCGTGGCCTCTACGGAGAAGATCCACCTTGGATTCAAGACCCCTAACGGGAAGACCTTCAAGACCTCCTCACAGAGAAGAACTTGCTAATTGTATCATCCGTTGTTGTTCATGGATCGTGTATCTCTTTGTGTTTCGAGGATCTAGCACATGTGTAATCGAATCTTGTTGGTTTGAGTGATTTCTCCCATGTTTCCCCTTGTGTTTTCCCCTTGTGTACCTCATGTCCCTTGTGGGATTTGCTCCAATCGTGAAAGATCGGGCATCTAGGGTTCTACCCTACATCATCTTGGTATCATGAGCCATGTTGATCGCGATTTCGGAGCCTCCCTCGTTGTTTTCTAGCCTAATTTTGTTGTGATTCATCCCAATTTTGAAAATCCCCACAAAAATAGCCCTCCCAATTTTTTTTGTGATTTGTTGGTGTGATGAAGTTTTGTTGGATTTGATCCGTGGATTTTGCGTGTGGCACGTAGATCTATCTTTACCACCTTTCCAACCACCCAAAAATTTTATTTTTCCTCGGATTTTGGTTTTTCCCGAAATTTTTTCTGCCCAAATCCACGAACCCCAAATTTCCTGTTCTTGGCAGAATCGCAACCCCCGGAACTTCCGGCCCCGCTCGGACCTTCCAGCCACCCCCGGAACTTCCATCCCCGACCTTCCGCCCTGCCTGGAACGTCTGTCCTAGACAGAAAGTCTGCGCAGCTTCAACAACTTCCGCTACTTCAACTACGACGTAGCGGTATCTTCGCCAACGTACTGAAGACTGTGCACTACAACATCGACAATGATCGCTTCACTGTCATCCGTCCTTGCTTACAAATGAGTAACCCTCGACGGTAACTTCAATGACATGTTTTTCTACTCCTTTCCAATGCATTGATAACCCCCATAGCCTTCCTTTTGCGTCACTTACCCATCGAGACTAGCCTTTGAGTATTGTCGGCAACGTCACTTGTGCACATTCGTGATCATCATCTCGTTGCATATATCATATCATCTTGGTATCCATATCTTGATATCATCTCTTGTGCCACAAGGTTGTCATAGCATATATAGAATTGCTACTTTGGTTCATTAAAATTTTGCATGAGAAAGTGCTCAAAAGAGAAAGAGCCAAACAAGCTTTTAAGAAACAAGGGAAAGATAAGCAAAGCGCTTATAAGAAAGAACCATAGCATCATACTACCTTAAGTTTGTCATACTCGATCAACTTGGATCATAGCATCGGAATACCATACATATAGCATACTTGGATAGAAGTTGTTGCATTTTTGCTTTATAGGTTGTGCACAAGTTTCGTATCCGCCTATTGTGCAATCGCGCTAGCGTCTCTCTAGAGTTTTGCAACAAGAGCATTTTCGTGGATTCCACATTTTGGCTCATTCCTTGGTTGCACGACCCCATTTATTTATCAGTGTGTGTGTTTCCATGTACCACTATCTTGCTATTGGTCTACTTGTTGCATTTACAAATTTGCGAATCTTTTCCAACATTTTTGAGTCTTACTAACAATTGCATCAATTTTGTGCCATCATCCTAATTGAGCTCCACTATAAGCTTTCTTTGTGTAGGTGTGAGAACCGACAAGAATTGGTACCAATTGTGATATTTCCTTGTTACACATTTGAGTCATCATTGATCCATCCTCAACATCGGTCAAGGTACATTTGGTATAGTTCTTCTCTTTCTCCCAATCACACATTTGCTTGGAATGATGGATAGGCCAAGTACTTCTACCAAACCACTCTTCATTGAGCAAGACAAGGACCCAAACAACTACGTCACCAAGAACCACCTCTTCGGTGCACAACAAGCTTTGCATCAAGAACAACAAGCATTGAGCGACCGCATCGAAAATCTCGCCACCGACTTACGACTCTCCAAGCAACATACAAAAGACTACTTCAACAACAAGCTCGACGAACAAAAACAAGAAAACAATGCAAGAATGGACGAGATTCGTGCCTTGTTGGTCAACTGCTCTTCTACCTCTTCATCATACTCAAGACGGAGCCACTCAAGTCGACACTCCTCTAACAACTATAGTACACCGACGTGGAACACTCTTCGCCAAGCCGGGCTCCAAGACCGTCAAGCAAACCGCAATCCTCTACATGGCAATCTTACGCAAGAGCAACTTGATGATCAAGCACATCAGCATCGCCAAAACCAAGCTACCTTGGCGCAAGCATAAGAACGACAACGCCTACGCCAACAAAAGGAAGAGTAAGCGCGACAACACCAAGACGAGCTAGATGCCGAGGCACAAAGTCATGAACAACTATGGTGAGAAGCTCAAGCACTTGAGGCGCAACGCGCCCTCCACGACACAAGTCGCGCCGTTGCCGCACGTAACCGCCATAGGCGCGAGCAAGAAGAAGCACTTCGCGAAGAAGTTCAAGAGAGGAACTATCAAGCACGATTGCACTGTCAAGTTCCTCAAGCTCCTCCACAAGTCCCACAAACTTGACAAGAACCTCAAGTTCACCAAGAGCAATAAGACAATGGAAATCCTCCATGACAAGAGCACATTGAGGGAGACAACCCTCCTCATCAAGGACGTCATCACCCTCGACCCCAACACAATGAAGAGCAACGCTACGGCAAGCTCTAGTTCACCATGCCCAAGTTCAGCGGAAGCAATGACCTCAAAGAGTACATTTCATGGGCATTGAAGGTTGACAAAATCTTCCATTTGCACAACTATGAGGAAGAGAAGAATATCACCATGGCATCCCTTGAGTTCCAAGACTATGTCCTCATTTGGTCGGAACAAGTCATTGAGCGCCGTGAGGCAAGAGGTGAACCACTCATCACAACTTGAGCGCAAATCAAGGATGTCATGAGAGCAGGTTTTGTGCCAACCTACTACAACCGCGACCTCTTCAAGAAACTCCAACTCCTCAAGCAAGGAACAAAGAGCATTGAAGAATACTACAAGGAAACGAAGATTGCCATGATACGAGCCAATGTCACAGAAGATGACGAGCAAACTATGGCACGTTTCTTGAATGGCCTCAATCATCTTATCAAGAAGATCACCAATTTCCATCCTTACTCCAACCTCATCAAGCTAGTGCATCAAGCCACTAAGGCAGAGCTACAATGTAGCGACCCGACCTCAAATGGTCAAGCCTCTGTGTATCCGTGCCATCCCTGGATTGATATGCTGGCACACACAGTACATCAATGTATATATCAAAGTGCAATCACATGTATAAATAATGTAAAACTGATATATACCTCATAAGTCTCAGCGGAAACAAACATAAGGGTGTGGAGTCCATCAACACCAACGACAAGTTGAGTGTAGACCGTAACCCTACAACGTAACTCTTACTCGTCGTAGAAATTCCTGCAACATAAGACGTTGCAGCCCTGTAGGTCAGTACATTGAATGTACTGGCAAGTTACATCATAAGAATAATGAACCTATTGTACATGTAATTTGGCTGGTGGAAAGCCCTAAGTTTAGTTTTTGCATAAAGCTAGTTTTTTCTCTAGAATAAAAGATATTATTCTACCACTACTGTATAGCATAGGATGAGTTGGTAAACCCAACTCAATCCATTCCCAAAGTTTCATTTAAAACCCAACTGTTTAATTAAGAGTGATGAGATCTCCCAGCATTTCCACTACTAGATGCTCAAGTTGTCCGTAACCGGGGACACGGCTAATCGATTAGGTTTTTAACACTCTGCAGAGGTTTCAGCACTTTTCCCCACAAGACTCGATTGCCTCCCTTGAAGTTCTCGCACTGCCTGGCATTTGAGAACAGGATGACCGAGACATAGTCTTTCGAAAATGTTCCGCCTTAACCCACGGACAGACCGGTACACCTACATCATTCTACATCTGCTAGCCCATCCCGGAAGGGGTCACACTATCTACTCAACTAAGCCGGAGCCCATATTGGCTTGTGGCTGCACACGGAAGCTTCTAGACATGAGAATACGATTGATCTCTTTGAGCCTGGGCGGCCGACCACTAGTAGTGCACCACCATGGATTAACCATGCATGCTCCCACTGTACTTCGCCACCATTCAAACCAAATACCGCCCAGGTAGTTCATTTACAAGTCTTGGTCCTGATTACTACTTTGTCACTCATGTCTCACCATGAACACTTCCCAATTCCACGTCTACACTTGGCGAGGCAAAAATAAACTTACACGTTGGTGACAAGGATGTATAGGTCAGACCTACCTCAAATGAACTACTAGGTAACGGCATAGCCATCTGGCAACAATAAATCCTACCATGCAATCCTACCTCAGAGGACTAAGTGCATAATAAAAACATAGGTAAATGGAAGAATGGTCAAATGTGAACTTGCCTGGTAATAGTTGATGAATATTATATCGCTCTCAGAATTTTACTTAATAGAACTATTCGTCACTCTCCGATGAAAATCTATAAAGTCAAACATTGCATCCACATAAGCAATCATTTCAGAGAACCAAGAAGAACATGCAAAGTAAAAAGTCTTGGAAAAACCAAATGAACATACAACACACTTAACTATCACAGAATATTCTAAGTGCAACACAACATAGGCATGTGGTTCAGAATTTGTGATGTGAAGCATAGTGCATACAAGGCATATGAGTAAAACTACTATGGACAGATCCTAAGTGTGTGAAAATTAGTGTGACAATGGTCCAGGTGATAGGGTTTGGCAACGGTGACACGGTGCAAAAACAATCACATCAATCGGAGCTACGGTTTAGGAGATATGGCCATTTGAAGTTTGAATTCAAATCTGAATAAAGTTCAAATTTGAATTTAGAAATTTTTTACAAACATGATGCTACTGGATAGATCTAATCATGACAAAGAATTTGCCGCTGGTTTCACTGAATTTGGAGTTACGATTAAAAAGATACGGCTATCCGAAGTTCAGGGACTAATATGTAAAACTCTGGGACTAAACAGAAAAAGAAATAACTACAAACAGGTCCCTAACACGTGGCAAATTCCTAGTGTCCGAAAGGTGTTCGCCGCGTAGCTTATACAGCGGACGCTCAGACTTTAAGTAAAACAGCGGCGGCGGCTAACTAAAAAACGACATCGGTTTAAAATAAAACCGCACGGTTAAACTAAAACCGCACGGTTAAATAAAAAGAAAACCGGAGACCGGTTTTTCACTAAAACCGCATGGTTTAATAAAACCTTGGTTAACCGTTTTAAACAAAAAAACAAACAGAACGGGGGGAAGCTCACAGCAAGCGGCAGTGTCGGTGTCGGTGATGTGCAGGGGACGGTGCCGCGGCGTTGGGCAGCGACGGGGTGTCAGCCTGCGGTGGTCCTCGGCAGCGGGAAAGAAGACGAATGGGGCCGGCGCGTCGGGGGCTGTCCGGTGGTGGAGGCGGTGCGCGTTGGGGTGATAGAGACGGAGCGAAGGAAGGGTGGCGCTCCGGTGAACTCCGGCGGTTCAGACATCCCGTGCGACGGCTCCGGTGTCCCATAGACCACAAAAAGTTATCAACAAGGTGTGCATGGAGCAGGGGAACAATTTGACATAGTTTGGGGCCTCATAGTGGCTTACGGCCGATGAGCTTCTCCGGCGAAGTAGCTCCAGCCGGCGAGATCCAAGCGGCAACTGCGGGCGGTAGGAGCGGCGAGAGGACGAGCAAGTGGGCAGGATGGAGAGAGGGGGCTCCGAGGCTTATATAGGCGCAGAGAGGGGTGCTTGGGGCTGCTGGATAAGCCTTATCCCCGAAGGCGAGGTGCGGCGGTTGCGACGTGCGCGCACGGTGCTGCGTGCTTATCCGAGCGGGAGGTTAGGGACGATGGATCGGGCTGGGCCCCACGGGTCAGCGACAGTGAAGAGATGAGCGAGGGACAGAGACGAGCGGGCGAGCGAGCGCTGGCTCTCGAGCGCGAGCAGGCCTGGGACGGCCTGGCCGGTCAGAGATTTGTTTTTTTTAATAAAAAGTTTTTCTCTTTTTTTTAACAATCAGAAAAACAAACAAACTGAGTAATAATAAAAAAACTATATAGGCATATTATATACCAAAATGCTCAGAAAAATACCAAGAATAAGATGAACTATTTTCCAAGTTCAAATAAATTCCAAAAAATTTCATAAAAGTCAAACAGTGCTACTGATGCATTTAAAATCAATAAAAATCATTTTTAAAATAGCAAAATGATTTCAAATTTATTTTCTCCTAATTTTCCATTGAAGGGAATCATTTTACCCTTATTTCCATTTATTTATTTTTAGGAGAAAAATATTTTAAAAAGAAACTCAAATAACTCCCAATTGGATTTGAATTTGGAATTTCAAACAACTTCGAATGGAAAAATGAGTTTCAAATAACTTCAAAGTGACTTCCAATTTATTTCTTTGAAACTTCCAACTCTCTTTCCTCAAATATGAAGAAGTCATTTTATCTTCCCTCATGAACTCATTGAGTTGCTTAAAGTTTCTAAATTTGAAATATTTCAACTGAAATTCAAATCATTTTCAAACCCCTTTTCATTTCCACTAATGGAAGAAGTCATATTATCTTCACTCTAGGGTTTTGTAATGAAATGAATTTTGAACTCAGGGAGATCAAAATGCAAGATGAATGTTTTGGGAAAGTCCTTTTATTCCCTCTCATTCAACTTTCAAAAAGTTTCAATTTCCACTCAGTTTCACACAAAAATCAAACAAACAATCACAATTATTTATTTAATATAACATTCCAAAATTTAGAATTTTGGGATGTTACATACAAGTGAAAGATGATTTCAAGTATGCCAAGTTCTCTTCCAAGACATACAGTTCCAACAACCAAGCTTCAAAGACAACAACGGCTTCTACAACCAACGGCGACAAGTCAAGTTACAAGAAAACTTTGCAACATCAAGTCGTCCTCCTACTACTAGCAACTACAAGCTGAAAGCTTCATCAACAACTACTCCAACCAATGAGACCATCAAGACAAGTTCAATCAAGTGCTTCACATGCGGAGGCCGAGGCCACAAGTCCTTTGAGTGTACCAACAAGCGCACCATGATCCTCAACGATGATGGAACATATGACTCCATGAGTGAAGAGGAGATGGAGGCCCTTGAGCAAGTGGCCATGCACTGGCGCGTGAACGAAGATGAAGATGATCAAGCCTTTTGTGACGAAGATTCGAGCCCCGCTCTTGTTGTCTCCAAGGTCTTGACACTTCAACATCAACAAGACGAAGACCAAAGATTCCATATCTTCCACACCAAGGTCGGCATCAATGGACGGTCCGTGAAGGCCTCATCGATGGAGGGAGTTGCCATAATTTGGCGAGCGAAGAGCTATGCTCCAAGCTCCAATTGGTCAAGATGAAGCACCCACACCCCTACAAGGTCCAATGGCTAAGCGACTCTATCACTACTCAAGTGGAGCACATGGTACGTGTTTCCTTCACAATTGGATCCTACGAAGACACTTTTGAGTGTGATGTCATTCCAATGTCTGTTTGCCACCTCCTTCTTGGACGACCATGGTAATTTGACCGATGCGTCATCCACAACGGGTGTACCAATTATTATAGCTTCAAGATGAAGGGAAAGGAGTACGTGCTACGACCTATGACTCCAAACCAAGTGATCGCCAACAAGCAAGCCATCCATCATGGAGAGAATAGTGAGAGAGCGAACCACCAAAAAGAGAGTGAGCGCCACAAGCCCAAATTGAGTGCCTCCACAATGAGCGACGAGAAAAAATAAGTACTACTTTCTACCAAAAGTGAGATGCGAGAAGTGTGTGAGAACCCTTCAAGTGGTATGCATTATGTCCTTTTGTGCAAGGATGAGGCACCTAAATCTAACACTTCTCACAATCTACCATTAGTGTTATCTTCTCTATTGCAGGAATTCCAAGATGTATTCCTCGACGAGCTACCTCCGGGACTACCTCCCCTTCGAGGCATCGAACACCGCATCGACCTCATCCCTGGAGCACCTCTTCCTAACAAGGCTCCCTACCGCGTCAACCCCGAGGAGACCAAAGAGATCCAATGGCAAGTACAACAACACATCGACAATGGCCATGTATGTGAAAGCTTGAGCCGTTGCGTCGTCCTGGTAATCCTTGTTCCCAAGAAAGATGGTACATATCGCATGTGTTCCGATTGTCTTCTTTTCAATGCTATTACCGTGCATTATCATTACCCCATTCCACGCCTAGATGATATGCTAGATGAACTTAGCGGAGCCGCAATTTTCTCTAAAATTGATCTTAAAAGTGGCTATTATCAAATCCGCATACAAGAAGGTGATGAATGGAAAACCGCATTTAAGACCAAATTTGGCTTATATGAATGGCTTTTTATGCCAATGGGTTTATCCGAAGCACCTTTTGTTTGGCGACCATCTCAAGATACCGCTTTCAATGAGCTTAAGAATTTGCTTACGCATTCCCCTTTGCTTGCATTACCCAACTTTGATGAGCCATTTGAAATCCATTGCGATGCTACTAGTTACGACATAGGAGGTGTGTTAATGCAAGAGAAATTCCCCATAGCTTACTTTGGTGAAAAACTTCCCGGAGCGCAACTCAATTACCCCATCTATGACAAAGAGTTATATGCTTTAGTGAGAGTCTTGCATGTTTGGGAGCATTATCTCTGCCCTCATGAGTTCATTCTTGACATGGATCATGAAACAGTTAAGTACCTTAAGGGTCTAACTAAGTTAAAAAAGCATCATGCTAAGTGGAGTGAATTCATTCAGTCATTTCCTTATGTCATCAAGTACATCAAAGGCAATGAGAATGTTGTGGCGGATGCGCTTTCCCGTAGATGCATGCTTCTCACCCAACTTGAATTGAATGTCATTGGCTTTGAGAACATAAAAGACTTGTATGCGCATGATCCTACTTTTGCTATTCCATATGACAAATGTTTGACACATACATTTTGGGAACGATATTACATCAAGGATGACTATCTTATGAGAGCTAACAAACTATGTATCCCCGAGTCTTCTCTTTGTTTGTTTGCAAGAAAGTCATGGCGGAGGCCTTATGGGACACTTCGGACGCGACAAGACATTTGCAATGCTCTCCAAGAACTACTTTTGGCCCAAGATGTTTCGCGGCGTCTCATGCTTCACCAACCGACGCTCTACATGTTGCAAAGCTACGTCTAAAGTTCAATCCCATGGTCTCTATATCCCCCTTCCTATCCCATATCACCCATGGGAAGATATTAGTATGGACTTTGTTCTTGGTTTGCCTAGAACTAGGAATGGCAAAGATTCCGTGTTTGTTGTTGTGGGCCGATTCTTTAAGATGGCACATTTTATACCATGCAATAATATAGACGATGCTTCACATGTTGCAAATCTTTTTTGTAGGGAAATCTTGCACCTACATGGAGTGCCAAAGACTATTGTCTCGGACCACGGCGTCAAGTTCTTCAGCTACTTTTGGAAGACCTTATGCGCCAAGCTCGGAATCAAGATCTTGTTATGTTCGACATACCGTCCTCAAACCGACGGCCAAACGGAGGTGACGAACTGAACACTCTCCACTTTACTACGTGTGTTGATAAACAAGAACATCAAGGAGTGGGAGGAGTGTCTACCCATCGCCGAGTACGCCTACAACTGTGCAAGAGATAAGACTACCGGCAAGTCCCCCTTTGAGGTCGTCTAAGTTTCAACCTGTTGTCCCCATTGGACATTCTTCCTCTACCACTACAAGAGCGCATCAACATGGACGCGAGTGCACGAGTGAGCTACGTCAAGAAGATGCTTGAAGATACAAGGCACACCATCGAGCAACAAGTTCAACAACTCACGACCAAGCTCAACATCAACAAGCAACCCATGATATTCAACATCGGAGATCTTGTGTGGCTACACCTTCGCAAGGAACGCTTCCCCTACGAACGCAAGTCCAAACTTCTACCACGAGACGATGGACCATTCAAGGTGCTTGAATGCTACAACAACAACGCCTACAAGATCGACATACCACGCGATAAGTACTCCGTGAGCGATATCTTCAACATCAAAGATCTCTCTGCCTACCATGGTGATGAGGATTTCGATCTGAGGTCGGATCTTTCCCGAGGGGGGGGGGGATGATGCGGAGCATCCCGTGGTCATCCCCATGGACACTACCTCAACTACCCAAGCTCCAAGTGGACCCATGATTAGGGCTCAAGCACGTGCTATTCAATCCGAGGTGACATCTCTCCTACTTGAGCTTCCCTTACATTCGAGTGAGACATGCCTACTGCCTAAGTCAGAAACACTATGTGTGATCAGGTACAATGCACAAGCCATGGAGCCAAGAGCTGAGGAAGAAGGAGTAAGCGTCCACTCTCTGTTTAGCCCAGAACTTCCGGCCAGAGCCCAAAACCTCCGGCCATCCCACCTCCGATGACCCAGATGAGCCCGGGCATGCCAACTCTCTGGTTAGCCCGAAACCAGCCCGGAACATGGCCCAGACCTTCCGGCGCCCGGAACCTCCGGACCTTCCGGCCCCCGGACACCAGCCCGGCTCCCACCGTGCCAACTCTCGGGTTAGGCCAGAATCTCCGGTGCTCGGAACTTCTGGCCTTGCCTGCGCGCAATAACTCGGGCCTAGGCCCATGTACCCTTTCGGCCCCTAGACTATATATACTCTTCTTCTACCTACGTTTTAGGGTTAGCATTGGTTTAGCTCATACTTGAGATACAGCTTTGCTCATCCATTCGGACCTACTCCACCAAGAGAGACCGCGGCCACTACGGAGAAGATCCACCTTGGATTCAAGACCCCTAACGGGAAGACCTTCAAGACCTCCTCACGGAGAAGAACTTGCTACTTGTATCATACCTTGTTGTTCGTGGATCATGTATCTCTTTGTGTTTTGAGGATCTAGCACATGTGTGATCGAATCTTGTTGGTTTGAGTGATTTCTCCCGTGTTTCCCCTTGTGTTTTCCCCTTGTGTTCATCGTGTTCCTCGCGGATTTGCTCCAATCGTGAAAGGTTGGGCATCTAGGGTTCTGATACGTCTCCAACGTATCTATAATTTTTGATTGTTCCATGATGTTTGATATGTCTCCAACGTATCTATAATTTATGAAGTATTCATGCCAATATATTGTCATTCTTGGATGTTTTGTAATCATTTTATAGCAACTTGATATCATTTTTTGGGACTAACCTATTGACCCAGTGCCCAGTGCCAGTTGCTATTTTTTGTTGTTCTTTACATCACAGAAAGTCAATATGAAACGGAGTCCAAACACCGCGGAACTTTTTGTGGATTTGTTTATGGGCTAGAAGACTCCCGATGGGCCAAAGCAGCACCTGGGAGTGCCCCGAGGGGGGCACAATCCACCAGGGCGTGCCAGGGCCCCTGGCGCGCCCAGGTGGGTTGTGCCCACCATGGTGGCCTCCCGCACCCCTTCTTTGCACTATAAATTCCCAAATATTCCAAAACCCTTTGGGGTTAGCCTAGATCAGAAGTTCCGCCGCCGCAGGGCTCCGTAGCCACCGAAAACCAATCTAGATCCGTTCCGGCACCCTGCCAGAGGGGGAATCATCTCCGGTGGCCCTCTTCATCATCCTAGTGGCCACCACGATGAGGAGGGAGTAGTCCACCCTCGGGGCTGAGGGTTTGTACCAGTAGCTATGTGTTTAATCTCTCTCTCTCTCTGTCGTGATCTATATCATGGGCTTCGTTAATATAGTCGGATCATATGATGTTTCTCCCATCTATACTCTTGTTGTGATGAATTGAATCTTTACCCTTTGAAGTTTTGTCTTGTCGGATTGAATATTCACAGATGAGAACACATGATATATGTCTGGCAGTATGAATACTTGAGGTGACAATTGGGGTATCTTATTGATTGATATATGTTATGGCATTCAACTCACGGATTCCCGTGGTGATATTGGGGTAATCTATGCATAGGGGTTGATGCATGTTTTTATTATCTTTTCTCCGATGGAAACTTTAGGGTCTCTATATAGTTCTTTGTGTGGATTGAGTATTATGAATATGAACTTGCTTTGGTGTTATCTTAGTACATATTCTAGGATAGATCAAACGGAATAAATAGCTTTGTGTTATTTTAGTACGCACTCTTGAATAGATCGAACGGAAAGAATAGCTTTGAGGTGGTTTAGTACCCTACAAACAATTCCTATCTTTTGTTATCCGCTAATAGGAACTTGGGAGTCATTCTTTATTGCACTTTGAGGGATAATCATATGATCCAACTATGTTAGCACTGTTGAGAGATTGCACTAGCGAAAGTACAGACCCTAGGCCTTGTTTTTTAAGCATTGCAATACCATTTTTGTACCCGTTTACTATTTACTACCTTGCTGCTTTTATTTATTCAGATTATAAAAATATATTTCTACCATAACCCACAAGTATAGGGGGTCGCAATAGTTTTCGAGGGTAGAGTATTCAACCAAAATTTATTGATTCGACACAAGGGGAGCCAAAGAATATTCTCAAGTATTAATAGTTGAGTTTTCAATTCAACCACACCTGGAAAACTTAATATCTGTAGCAAAGTATTTAGTAGCAAAGTAGTATGGAAGTAACGGTAACGGTGGCAAAAGTAACAGTATTGGTTTTGTAGTGATTGTAACAGTGGCAACAGAAAAGTAACTAAGCAAAGATCAATATGTGAAAAGCTCATAGGCAACGGATTAGTGAGGGATAATTATGTCAGATGTGATTCCTCATGCAATGGTTATAACATAGGGTGACACAAAACTAGCTCCAGTTCATCAATGTAATGTAGGCATGTATTCCAAATATAGTCATACGTGCTTATGGAAAAGAACTTGCATGACATCTTTTATCCTACCCTCCCGTGGCAGCGGGGTCCTATTGGAAACTAAGGGATGTTAAGGCCTCCTTTTAATAGAGTACCGGACCAAACCATTAACACTTGGTGAATACATGAACTCCTCAAACTACGGTCATCACCGGTAAGTATCCCGATTATTGTCACTTCGGGGTTAACGGATTGTAACACATAATAGGTGACCATAGACTTGTAAGATAGGATCAAGAACTCACATACATTCATGAAAACATAATAGGTTCAGATCTGAAATCATGGCACTGGGGCCCTAGTGACAAGCATTAAGCATAGCAAAGTCATAGCAACATCAATCTCAGAACATAATGGATACCAGGGATCAAACCGTAACAAAACTAACTCGATTACATGATAAATCTCATCCAACCCATCATCGTCCAGCAAGCCTACGATGGAATTACTCACGCACGGCGGTGAGCATCATGAAATTGGTGATGGAGGAAGGTTGATGATGATGATGGTGACGGATTCCCCTCTCCGGAGCCCCGAACGGACTCCAGATCAGCCCTCCCAAGAGAGATTAGGGCTTGGCGGCGACTCTGTATCGTAAAACGCGAAGAATCCTTCTCTCTGATTTTTTCTCCCCGAACGTGAATATATAGAGTTTGAGTTGAGGTCGGTGGAGCACCAGGGGGCCCATGAGGCAGGGGGTGTGCCCAGGGGGTAGGCGCGCCCACACCCTCGTGGATAGGGTGTGGGCCCCTGGCCTTGATTCTTTCACCGGTATTTTTTATATATTCCAAAAATATTCTCCGTTGATTTTTAGGTCATTCCGAGAACTTTTATTTTTGCACAAAAATAACACCATGGCAATTCTACTGGAAACAACGTCAGTCCGGGTTAGTTCCATTCAAATCATGCAAATTAGAGTCCAAAACAAGGGCAAAAGTGTTTGGAAAAGTAGATACATTGGAGACTTATCAACTTCCCCAAGCTTAAACCTTTGCTTGTCCTCAAGCAATTCAGTTGATAAACTGAAAGTGATAAAGAAAAACTTTTACAAACTCCGTTTTCTCTTGTTGTTGTAAATATGTAAAGCCAGCATTCAAGTTTTCAGCAAAGATTATGAACTAACCATATTCACAATAACATTTAGGTCTCATGTTTACTCACATCAATGGCATAATCAACTAGAGAGCAATAATAGTAAATCTCGGATGACAACACTTTCTCAAAACAATCATAATATGATATAACAAGATGGTATCTCGCTAGCCCTTTTTGAGACCGCAAAACATAAATGCAGAGCACCCCTGAAGATCAAGGGCTGACTGGAAATTGTAATTCATGGTAAAAGAGATCCAGTCATACTCAATGTAAACTAATAATAATACATGCAAATGACAGCGGTGCTCTCCAACTGGTGCTTTTTAATTAGAGGATGATGACTCAACATAAAAGTAAATAGATAGGTCCTTCGCAGAGGGAAGCAGGGATTTGTAGAGGTGCCAGAGCTCGATTTTGAAATAGAGATGAATAATATTTTGAGCGGTATACTTTCATTGTCAACATAACAACCGAGAGATCTCGATATCTTCCATGCTACACACAATATAGGCGGTTCCCAAGAAGAATGGTAAAGTTTATACTCCCCCACCACCAACAACCATCAATCCATGGCTTGCCCGAGACAACGGGTGCCTCCCACTAACAACAATCCTAGGGCAGTTTTGTTTGCAATTATTTTGATTTGATTTGAGCATGGGACTGGGCATCCCAGTGACCAGCCATTTTCTCATGAGTGAGGAGCGGAGTCCACTCCTCTTGAGAATAACCCGCCTAGCATGGAAGATATAGACAGCCCTAGTTGATAGATGAGCTATTCGAGCATACAAAACAGAATTTCATTTGAAGGTTTGGAGATTGTCACATACAAATTTACTTGGAACGGCAGGTAGATACTGCATATAGGAAGGTACGGTGGACACATATGGAATAATTTTTGGGGTTTATGGAGTTGGATGCACAAGCAGTATTCTCGCTTAGTACAAGTGAAGGCTAGAAAGAAACTGGGAAACGACCAGCTAGAGAGCGACAACAGTCATGAACATGCATTAAAATTAATCAACACTGAATGCAAGCATGAGTAGGATATAAATCACCATGAACATAAATATCATGGAGGCTATGTTGATTTTGTTTCAACTACATGCATGAACATGTGCCAAGTCAAGCCACTCGAATCTTTCAAAGGAGGATACCACCCTATCATACCACATCACAACCATTTTAATAGCACGTTGGCATGCAAGGTAAACCATTATAAACTCCTAGCAAATTAAGCATGGCATGAACAACTATAATCTCTAATTGTCATTGCAAACATGTTTCATTCATAATAGGTTGAATCAGGAATGATGAACTAATCATATTTACAAAAACAAGAGAGGTCGAGTTCATACTAGCTTCTCTCATCTCAATCAGTCCATCATATATCGTCATTATTGCCTTTCACTTGCACAACCGAATAGTGTGGATAATAATAATAGTGCATGTGCATTGGACTAAGCTGGAATCTGCAAGCTTTCAATTCAAGGGAGAAGACAAGGTACTATGGGCTCTTAGTTAGATCAACAATAATGCATATAAGAGCCACTCAACATTTTCATTATGGTCTTCTCCTCTCGACCCCCAAAGAAAAGAAAAGAAAAGAAAAGAAACTATTTACACGGGAAAGCTCCCAACAAGCAAAAGAAGAACGAGAAATCTTTTTGGGTTTTCTTTTTAATTACTACTACAGGCATGGAAAGTAAACTAGCTAAAAGCTACAACTAATTTTTTTGGTCTTCTTAAGGTTTTTCAAACACACAAGAAGAAAGCTTAAAATAGAAAATAAACTAGCATGGATGATACAATGAAAAAGTATGAGCACTGACAACTGGCATGAGTGTGTGAACATGAATGTAATGTCGGTGAGAAATGCATACTCCGCCAAGCTTAGGCTTTTGGCCTAAGTTGGTCTATGGCCATGGCTGGCCTGGTGGAAATCCAAAGTTGTAGCTGGGGTCGTACTGAGATGCAGTAGCTACTGCTTGACGAGCTGCAGCTTGGAGGCGAGCTGCCTCCGTCCTCCTCTCGTACTCGTTCGCCTCCTCCCTGGTTATAACATATCTCCCTTTTGTCTGAAAGTCAAAGAAAGCAGGAGCAGGGAGAGCAACATGGACAGTGCGACGCCTGTCAAAGATTAGTCAGTACTGGAGGAACTGATCGTTCCTCTCAACAAACTGATGACGAACCATAGCATTATAATCTAAATAAGCAGGAGGCAATTCAATATCATTCTCATATATGGGTATCTCAAGAAAATTAGCTACACGAGTTGCATAAATTCCACCAAATAAGTCTCCAATAATACTGTTATGATGCAACCTACATGCAACAATGGCCCCCAAGTTATATTGTTTATCACCTAATACAACACTTTTGAGGACACTAAGCTCTGGAACGCACATTTGACATGCCTCATCCTTACCATTAATGCATCTACCTATAAAGAGAGCAAAATAATGTATGGCGGGAAAATGAATGCTCCCTATGGTAGCTTGTGTTATTTCTCTAGATTCCCCCACAGTGATACTAGCAAGAAATTGTTTAAATTCAGATTTGCGAGGTTCACTAATACTATCCCACTATGGGAGTTTACAAGCAGTATTAAAATCTTCAAAGTCCATGGTATAAGATTTATCATAGAGATCAAATAGGACAATGTGAGAATTGCGTGATGATGTAAATTTAAACCTTCTCACAAAGGAATCAGTTAGGTGATAATATTGGGGGCACTTATCTGACACGAAGCCATCAAGTTCGGCATTACGCACATACGCGTCAAATTCCTCCTTAATTCCTGCTTGGACCATAAAATCTTCTGACGACCATTCACAAGGCCGCACTTGAGCTTCTCTTGGTAGTTCATAATCCGGCTCACGTATTGCGGGCCTGGGTCCTTGCTTCTTTGAGGAACCACCTTGGTACATTTTCCTAAACATATTTCTTCCTCTGAAAAATTTCTGAAATTTTTAGTAACTCAAAATAAAAGTGAACCAAACTCAACAAAATTGATAGCAACTACTCCTACAAGTGCCTAGATGCTATATCATGCATTAAAACAACTTTTGACCACATAAATTTGGCATGCAAGCTCAAGAACAGGGTCACCTAAGTAGCAAAAAATTGCAATAAATAAAGCACTAGAACAAAAACTAATTGGACCATTGGAGGAGTCACATACCGAAGAACAATCCCCCAAAGCAGTTTTGTGAATGGAGCTTTGAGAAAGGAGATAGAAAATAGCAGCAAGATGAGCTAGAACACATGTTTGAGCTGGTGGATGATTTTTTCTGGAGGAAGACGAAGTGTGTGGGTGCAAGAATAAGTGGAGGGGACCCACGTGGGGTCCACGAGGTAGGGGGCGCGCCCTCCACCCTCGTGGGCACATGGTGGGTCCCCCTGGTGTGTTCTCAGTGCCAATAATTCTCAAATATTCTAGAAAAAATCATATTAAATTTGCAGGGCATTTGGAGAACTTTTATTTTCGGGGTATTTTTTATTGCAAGGATAATTCAAAAAACAGACAGAAAATACTAGTTTTACTTTATTTAATATCAATAACAAAAATTAAAAAGAGGGTACAGGAGGTTGTGCTTCATCCATCTCATGCTCATCAAAAGGAATCCACTAACAATGTTGATCAAGTCTTGTTAACAAACTCTTTTCGAATAACATGAGACTGAAGAAGTTTCGAATAACACTAGGTTACCTCAACGGGGATATGCACATCCCCAACAATAAGAATATCATATTTCTTCTTGACAGTAGGAAGGGGAAATTCAAAACCTCCTATAGTAATTGTTGGAATTTTTCCAATAGAATTGATACTGCAGAATTGAGATTGTTTCCTCGAAAAATGTACCGTATGCTCATTACCATTAACATGAAAAGTGACATTGCCTTTGTTGCAATGAATAACAGCCCCTGCAGTATTCAAAAAGGGTCTACCAAGGATAATCGACATACTATCGTCCTCGGGAATATCAAGAATAACAAAGTCCGTTAAAATAGTAACGTTTGCAACCACAAGAGGCACATCCTCACAAATACCGACAGGTATAGCAGTTGATTTATCATCCATTTGCAAAGATATTTTAGTAGGTGTCAACTTATTCAAATCAAGTCTACGATATAAAGAGAGAGGCATAACACTAACACCGGCTCCAAGATCACATAAAGCAGTTTTAACATAGTTTCTTTTAATGGAGCATGGTATAGTTGGTACTCCTGGATCTCCAAGTTTCTTTGGTATTCCACCCTTAAAAGTATAATTAGCAAGCATGGTGGAAATTTTAGCTTCTGGTATCTTTTTTTATTAGTAACAATATCTTTCATGTACTTAGCATAAGGATTCATTTTAAGCATATCAGTTAAACGCATACGCAAAAAGATAGGTCTAATCATTTTAGCAAAGCGCTCAAAATCCTCATCATCCTTTTTCTTGGATGGTTTAGGAGGAAAAGGCATGGGTTTCTAAACCCATGGTTCCCTTTCTTTACCATGTTTCGTAGAAACGAAGTCTCTCTTATCATAATGTTCATTCTTTGATTGTGGTTTATCAAGATCAACAACGGGTTCAATCTCTACATCATTGTCATTGCTAGATTGAGCATCAACATGAACATCATCATTAATATTATCACTAGGTTCATGTTCATTACCAGATTGTGTTTCAGCATCAGAAATGGAAATATCATTGGGATTCTTAGGTGTGTCAACAACAGGTTCACTAGAAGCATGCAAAGTTCTATCATTTTTCTTTTTCTTCTTCTTAGAAGAACTAGGTGCATCAACATTAGTTCTCTGAGAATCTTGCTCAATTCTCTTAGGGTGGCCTTCAGGATACAAAGGTTCCTGAGTCATTTTACCCCCTCTAGTCACAACTCTAACAGCATTATCATTTTTCTTATTATTTAATTCATTGAGCAAATCATTCTGAGCTTTAAGTACTTGTTCTACTTGAGTGGTAACCATAGAAGCATGTTTACTAATAAGTTTAAGTTCACCTTTAACTCTAGACATATAATCACTCTAGTGTTCAATCATATAAGCGTTACATTTCAATTGTCTACCAACATAAGCATTGAAGTTTTCTTGTTTAACAATAAAATTATCAAACTCATCCAAGCATTGTCTAGAAGACTTATAACGAGGAATATCACCTTCATCAAATATATAGAGAGAATTTAACTTTACTACCTGTGTCGGGTTATCAAGACCATGTATCTCTTCAATAGGTGGTAATTCTTAACATCTTCAGCTTTAATACCTTTTTGTTTCATAGATTTCTTTGCCTCTTGCATATCTTCAGGACTGAGAAATAGAATACCCCTTTTCTTCGGAGTTGGCTTAGGAGTTGGTTCAGGAAGTGTCCAATCATTTTCATTACTCAACATATTATTCAATAGCAATTCAGCTTGATCAACAGTTCTTCCCCTGAAAACACAACCAGCACAACTATGCAGGTGGTCTCTGGAAGCATGAGTTAGTCTATTATAAAAGATATCAAGTATTTCATTTTTCTTGAGAGGATGATCAGGCAAAGCATTAAGTAATTGGAGAAGCCTCCCCCAAGCTTGTGGGAGACTCTCTTCTTAAATTTGCACAAAATTATATATTTCCCTTAAGGCAGCTAGTTCCTTATGAGCGGGGAAATATTTAGCAGAGAAGTAATAAATCATATCCTGTGGTGATGTAGGGTAGGAACCCTAGGGGCCGATCTTTCACGAAAGGAGCGGATCCCGCGAAAAACACGAAGAACACAAGGGGAAAAACAAGGGAAACACAAGGGGAAGCACGAGAGGAACACTCAAACTAACAAGAACAAATCACACTTATGCTAGATCCTCGAATACAAAAGGAAAGATACACGATCCACGGAAAACTAAGGACGATACAAGGGTAGCCGGTCCTCTTCGTGAGGAGGTCTTGATGTTCTTCGCTAAAGAGGGGTCTTGAGTCCTCTTGGGGGATCTTCTCCGGTGGAGGCTCGAATCTCCATGGAGAAGGTAACCAAGTGGATGAGCAAAGCTCTCACGCAAACATGAGCTAATCCTTTGCTAACCCTAGCTAGAAGGAATAGGTGGAGTATTTGTAGTCTTAGTGCAAAAGAGGGGGGGGGGCGAAGGGGCACATGGGCTGCGGCCCAACACGAATCAGCACACAGGCATCGGATGTCCGGGGGTCACCGGTCATCCGGAGGCTCGCGAGGGTTCGGACGCCCGGTGCCTGTCGGACGTCCGTAATTTCGGCTCGGGTGTGCTTCGGTCGGACATCCGGTCAGGGTCAGACGTCTGGGGGCGTCGTCGGTTGTCCAAGGGGCTCCGAAAATCCGTAGATTTGGCTCGGGTGCGGGGGCGTCGGTCGTCCGGAGAGGGTCGGACGTCCGGAGCCTGGAGGTCGTCAGACGTCCGGTCCAGGCCGGTCGTCCGGAGGCTGTAGCTTCCTCTTCATCATTTCTTCTTCTCCGTCTTCACGTCCATCTTCCTCTTCTTCTTCCTTGCTCCTTAGCTTCTCCATGGTACCTGAGCATGCACAAAGTATCGTATGAGGTAGTAGCCATGTCTCATGTGTATCAAAGTGGAAATGTGAGAGGAGTGATGTCACCTCGGTTGCGAGAGCTCTTGCACGTGCTCGTGTCATGGGTCCAAGAGGTGTCAAAGGAGATGTAGTTGGGTCCATGGGGATGGCCTTGGGATGCTCCGCATCATCATCTCCCCTTCCTTGGGGAAGATCCGTCCTCGGATCAAATTCTTCATCACCATGGAACGGAGAGAGATCTTTGACGTTGAAGATGTCGCTCACGTTGTAGTTGTCACGTGGAATGTCGATCTTGTATGCGTTGTTGCTGTAGCGTGCAAGCACCTTGAAGGGTCCATCCGCGCATGGTCGAAGTTTGGACTTGCATTCTTGGGGAAAGCGGTCCTTGCGAAGGTGTAGCCACACGAGATCTCCAATGTTGAATACCATAGGGTGCTTGTTGACGTTGAGCTTGGTCGCAAGGCGTTGTACTTGGTGCTCGATGGTGTTTCTTGTATGTTCATGCACCTTCTTGAGTTGTGTCGCGCGTGCACTTGCGTCCAAATTCATGCGCTCTTGGAGTGGTAGAGGAAGAATGTCCAATGGTGACAATGGGTTGAATCCGTAGATGGCCTCGAAGGGGGACTTGCCGGTAGTTGAATGTCTTGCTTGGTTGTAGGCGAACTCGGCGATAGGTAGGCACTCCTCCAACTCCTTGATGTTCTTCTTGATGAGTACCCTAAGTAGAGCGGAGAGTGTGCGGTTCGTAACTTCCGTTTGGCCGTCGGTTTGTGGATGATATGCCATAGAGAAGAGTAGATTGATTCCTAGCTTGGCGCATAGGGTCTTCCAAAAGTAGCTAAGGAACTTGACGTCGCGGTCCGATACGATAGTCTTTGGCACTCCATGTACACGCAATATTTCCCTACAAAAGAGATTAGCAACATGTGAAGCATCGTCTATCTTGTTTCAAGGAATAAAATGTGCCATTTTTGGGAAACGGTCCACAACGACAAATATTTAATCTTTCCCATTTCGAGTCCTAGGCAAACCAAGTACAAAGTCCATGCTAATGTCTTCCCATGGTTGGTGTGGAATTGGTAGAGGCATATAAAGGCCATGAGATTGAGCTTTGGACTTAGCTTTGCGACATGTAGAGCAACGGTTGGTGAAGCGATTGACGTCGCGAAACATCTTTGGTCAAAAGTAGTTCTTCGAGAGTGTGGCGAACGTCTTGTCTCGTCCAAAGTGTCCCGTTAAGCCTCCTCCATGAGATTCCTGCAAAAGCAACAAACGAAGAGAAGACTCGGGGATGCAAAGTTTGTTATCTCTCACAAGATATCCATCTTTGATGTAATATTGTTCCCAAGATGTATGCGGCAAACACTTGCCATAAGGAGTAGCAAAAGGTGCATCATGCTCATACAAGTCTTTGATATGCTCAAAGCCAGTGACATCTAACTCAAGTTGGGTAACAAGCATGCATATGCGGGAAAGAGCATCCGCTACAATGTTTTCCTTACCTTTGATGTATTTTATGACATAAGGAAAAGACTCAATAAATTCACTCCATTTAGCATGACGCTTGTTCAACTTGGTTTGACCCTTTAGATACTTGAGAGTCTCATGATCAGTATGAATGATAAACTCATGGGGACGAAGGTAATGTTCCCATTCATGCAAAACGCGCACTAAAGCATATAGCTCTTTGTCATAGCTAGGGTAATTGAGTTGCGCTCCGGAAAGTTTCTCACTAAAGTAAGCTATGGGGCGCTTCTCTTGCGTTAACACACCTCCTATGCCATTACCACCAGCATCGCAATGAATCTCAAAAGGCTTGTCGAAGTTGGGTAAAGCAAGCACGGGAGCATGAGTAAGCAAATTCTTAAGCTCATTGAATGTGGTATCTTGGGATGGTCCCCAAACAAAAGGCACATTCTTCTTGCTCAAAGCATGCAAAGGCGAAGCAATGGTTCTAAAATTCTTCACAAAGCGACCATAGAAACCCACAAGGCCAAGAAAACTACGCACTTGATGCAAGTTGGCTGGTTGTGGCCAAGTCTTAAAGCATTGATCTTGGACTCATCAACATGAACACCCTTAGAAGAAACAACAAAACCCAAGAAAACGAGCTTGTCAACGCCAAAAAGGCATTTATCCATATTAGCATAGAGTTGCTCTTTTTGAAGAGTTTGCAAAACAGTTCGAACATGGGTGACATGATCTCTAAGAGATTTGCTATAAACAAGGATATCATCGAAGTAGACCACAACAAATATACCAATGTAAGGGCGAAAGACATGATTCATAAGACGCATAAAAGTACCCGGTGCTTCCGAGAGACCCATAGGCAATACTAGCCACTCATACAAGCCAAACTTGGTTTTGAAAGCGGTTTTCCATTCATCACCCTCTTGTATGCGGATTTGATAGTAACCACTCTTGAGATCAATTTTAGAAAATATAGTGGCACCACTAAGTTCATCAAGCATATCATCTAGGCGTGGAATGGGATACCTATAGCGAACGGTGATAGCATTGATAGGTCTACAATCGGAGCACATGTGAAAGCTACCGTCTCGTTTTGGCACAAGAATGACCGGGACGGCACAAGGGCTCAAACATTCACGCACATGTTCATGGTTTATGAGATGATTTACTTGCCTTTGTATTTTTTGGTTTCTTCGGGGTTGACGCGGTAGGGAGCTTTGTTCGAAAGTGGTGCTCCGGGGATGAGGTCGATGCGGTGCTCAATGCCTCGTAGTGGAGGTAGTACCGGAGGTAGCTCGTCGGGGAAACATCGTGAAATTCCTGCAAAAGAGAAGACAACACTAGAGGAAGAGTGTGAGAAGTGTTAGTTTGTGGAGCATTGTCCTTGCACACAAGGATGTAGTGTAGGACACTAGATGGGTTCTCACACACTCCTCTTATCTCACTTTTGGTGAAAAATAGGACTAAGCTCTTCTTTTCTCTCATCGTGGAGGTGTTCGATTTGGGCTTGTGGCGCTCACTCTCTCTTTGGTGGCTCGCTCTCTCACTATGATCTCCATATGGGTGGCTTGCTTGTCGGCGATCACTTGACTTGGCGACATTTGATGGAGGACGTACTCCTTGCCCTTCATCTTGAAGATGTAGTGGTTCGTTCGGCCGTTGTGGATGACTCCTCTATCGAATTGCCATGGGCGTCCAAGGAGAAGATGGCAAACGGTCATTAGAATGACGTCACACTCCAAGATGTGTTCGTAGGCACCAATTTTGAAGGAGACTTGTACTCGGTGCTCGACTTGGATGGTGCTGGAGTCGCTAAGCCATTGCACTTTGTATGTTGTGGATGCTTCGTCTTGGACAATTGGAGCTTGGAGCAAAGTTCTTCGCTTGCGAGATTATGACAACTCCCTCCACCGATGATGACCTTGATGGATCATCCACTGATTCCGGCCTTGGTGTGTAATATATGGCATCGTTCTTCTTCTTCTTGGTGATGTTGGAGAGTCAAGAGCTTGGAGACAACAAGGGCGGGACTTGAATCTTCATCGCAAAAGACTTGTTCCTCTTCATCGTTCACTTGCCGGTGCAAGGCGACTTGCTCGATGGCGTCCATTTCTTCTTCACTCATTGAGTCGTAAGTGGCGTCGTCGTTGAGGACCATGGTCTGCGTGTTGGTGCACTCATAGGACTTGTGGCCTCGGCTCCGCAAGTGAAACACTTGAAGGAACTCGTCTTGATGGTCTCATCGTGTAACGCCCCGAGACCGATGTGCCAGGTGTCTTCCAGTTATTCATTGTCGTTGCCGTGTCATTCGCTTGCGTGTTGCATCTTGCCATGTCATCATCCGCATTGCATCATCATGTTTTCGAAACTTGCATTAGTCCGGGTTTCCCCCAGTTCCGTCCGTTGTCTGTTCTGAGCCCAACCACACTCGCACGCGCCCGCGGCATGTCCGAATTATTATTTTATAAGTGGCCGGAAAATGTTCTCGGATTGGGTTGAAAGTTGGCATGTAATCTTATTATAGTGCAGATAGACTGCCTGTCAAGTTTCATCGCATTCGGAGTTCGTTTGATATCCCAACCGTTAAACTATAGCGGCATTATAGCCAGTCTAACGTCGGACGTTTTCGGTCTCCGCAAACAGTCGCCGGGCCTCTCTCTCTTCTCTTCTCTCAGCTCGAGCCCTTCTGCACAGCCCACGACTTCCAACCGACCCCTCGCACGCGCGTCCGAAAAGCTGTCCCGGACCCGACCGGGACTATCGCCACCGTTGTGTCCAGATCATCCCCAAACATCTACAAAATGTCTCCGTTTTGTTAATTGGAGTTCCTAGTCTATTTTTCTCGACCGCTCGATTTATTTGGAGGGACGGATTAGCCCCTAAATGTCTCCCTCTTTCTTTATATATATATATATACACTCTCTAGTCTAAATCTAGACCAAACCCTAACTTCTAGGCACTTGTCCCTGCCGCCGCCGCACTTATCTCCCAAATCCCCATCGGGATCCACCCCGATACACCAGCACCATGCCCCGCGTCCTTTTTCTCCTCCTCCCTGTCTCACACGGTGCCCGATCTCTAGAAGCACCCCGCCGCCGCCGGCGAAGGCCACGTGCAGGTCGCCTCGCCTCCTATCACTCTTCCTCGATCTTATCTACCTCCCTGAAATTCCACTCCCTCCTCTCACATCTCTCTCTTTCTCTCTGTACTCCTGCAAAGGTAGCACGCCAGGCGCCATGGCCGCCGAAGGAACTCCGTCGCCTCACCGAATCCACACCTCCACCTCTCCCCTGCATCAAGGTCGCCAAGTCCCTGCCACCCCTACACCCCCTGCAACAAGATGGAGCTCGCCCGATGCCTCCCCGAGCCTGTAACGTACCCAGCTCCCCGTGCCCGAGGGCTGTGCGCCCGAGCTGCTCTTCCTCCCGCTGGCCTCCTCTGCGCGCCAAGCCGTCGCCCCGCGCCAAGTCCCTCGTCACCGCCGGCCTCGCGTTGACCTCCTCGCATGCGGCCGCGCCAGCCACTGTCGGCTTCCACCACCAGATCTGACCGGCACTCCGCCGCACTTTCTCGTTCCAGCCGGATCCCGGCAGCTAGGCCTCGTCCCCGGCCACCGGCGACCTCCTTGGAGCCCACCTGCGTCGCCGGCCAATTCCCCTGCTTCACCCCTACACTGAACCTGCTTCCTGTCGATTAGAGATGCCGTGCCCGATCGCGCTGCCTCCGCTTCGCTCTGCCTACGAGGCCCAACGCGGCGGCCCAGCTTCCTCTACCGCCAAGGCCCAGCGATGACTCCCCTTGGCCCGTCACCGCTTCTTCACTTTTGGCCCAGTGGCCCAATGTGAGCATAGCTCCAGTCCCTCCTCTCTATTCAGCCCAGCAGTGCACCAGATTCGGCCCGAGAGGTGTTTTTTTTTGCAGAACGTTTTAGCTAATTTCCAGAGACAGCAGTTTTGCAGGAAACCCCCTAGACAACATGCATATAATAACTCTCAATTCGTGCATCGGATTAAAATGAATTATATATGAAAAATGCTTAGAATTATGTGTAGGTTAATTATTTGCAACTTTCATCCATGTTTGCTTCTTTCCGGTGTTGCTTCTTCGGGTTGGTTCCGATAACGTCGCGTTTGTGAGGATCCGTTCGACTTTGTTCGTTTGTCTTCTTCATGGACTCGTTCTTCTTCCTTGCGGTATCTTAGGCAAGATGACCATACCCTCTAAATCACTTCTATCTTTGCTTGCTAGTTGTTCGCTCTTTTGCTATGCCTATGCTGCAATATCTACCACTTGCTTATCATGCCTCCCATATTGTTAAGCCAAGCCTCTAACCCACCTTGTCCGAGCAAACCGTTGTTTGGCTATGTTACCGCTTTGCTCAGCCCCTCTTAGAGCGTTGCTAGTTGCAGGTGAAGATTGGAGTTTGTTCCTTGTTGGAACATGGATATTTTGTTGGGATATCACAATATCTCTTATTTAATTAATGCATCTATATACTTGGTAAAGGGTGGAAGGCTCGGCCTTATGCCTGGTGTTTTGTTCCACTCTTGCCGCCCTAGTTTCCGTCATACCGGTGTTATGTTCCTGGATTTTGCGTCCCTTACACGGTTGGGTTATAATGGGAACCCCTTGACAGTTCGCCTTGAATAAAACTCCTCCAGCAATGCCCAACCTTGGTTTTACCATTCGCCACCTAGGCTTTTTCCCTTGGGAGTCGCGCATCCCAAGGGTCATCTGTATTTTAACCCCCCACCCCCGGGCCAATGCTTGTCTAAGTGTTGGTCCAAACTAGATCCCCTTGCAGCGCTAGCTCGGGGAAACTCGAGGGCTGGTTTTAGGGGCTGGTTTTAGTTGTACGGATTGCTTATCCGGTGTGCCCTGAGAACGAGATATGTGCAGCTCCTATCGGGATGTCGGCGCATCGGGCGGTCTTGCTGGACTTGTTTTACCATTGTTGAGGATGTCTTGTAACCGGGATTCCGAGTCTGATCGGATTGTCTTGGGAGAAGGAATATCCTTCGTTGCCCGTGAGAGCTTGTGATGGGCTAAGTTGGGACACCCCTGCAGGGATTTGAACTTTCGAAAGCCGTGTCCACGGTTATGGGCAGATGGGAATTTGTTAATGTCCGGTTGTAGAAAACCTGAAACTTAACTTAATTAAAATGCACCAACCGCGTGCGTAACCGTGATGGTCTCTTCTCGGCGGAGTCCGGGAAGTGAACACGGTGTTGGAGTTATGCCTTACGTAGGTTGTTCTAGGATCACTTCTTGATCATAGTTCATCGATCGTGCTTTTGGCTTCTCTTCTCGCTCTCTTTTGTGTATGTTAGCCACCAAATATGCTAGTCGCTTGCTGCAGCTCCACCTCATACCTGTTACCCTTCCTATAAGCTTAAATAGTTTTGATCGCGAGGGTGTGAGATTGTTCAGTCCCTGTGACTCACAGATACTTCCAAAACCAGTTTGCAGGTGCCGATGTTACTGGGCAGGTGACTCAACCGAGCTCAAGGAGGAGCTCGATGAAGATCTCGTTCATTGTGTTGTATCATTTCAGTTGATCAGTAGTGGAGCCCAGTTGGGGCGATTGGGGATCTGTGTAGCATTTGGGGTAGTCTTCTTTTATTTTGGTTCTGTAGTCGGACCTTGATTGTATCTGGTTGATGTAATGCTTTATTCATGTATTGTGTGAAGTGGCGATTGTAAGCCAACTATGTATCTCTTTCCCTTATGTATTACATGGGTTGTGTGAAGATTGCCTCACTTTCGACATTGCTTTCAATGCGGTTATACCTCTAAGTCGTGCTTCGACACGTGGGAGATATAGCCGCATCGAGGGTGTTACAAGTTGGTAATCAGAGCCTTCCCCAACTTAGGAGCCCCCTGCTTGATCGAATCGCTGGCGTTGTTGAGTCTAGAAAAATGTTTTGAGTCTTTTAGGATTATATATATCGGAGAGTAGGATTCTTTTTACTCCTCAGTCATTGCGTCGCTCTGGTAAGGCATCCTGACGTAGAGTTTGGACTATTCTCTTCTCAAATTTCACTAAAAAAATTTAGGC
The DNA here is from genome assembly GCF_003073215.2 of Triticum urartu. Classification (NCBI taxonomy): domain Eukaryota; kingdom Viridiplantae; phylum Streptophyta; class Magnoliopsida; order Poales; family Poaceae; genus Triticum; species Triticum urartu. The sequence continues at coordinate 115,680,310 of NC_053022.1, forward strand.
TCACGGGGGTATCTTGGAATCGTTCCGATGGATTTGTGATGAGAACATTGTTCTTGGTGCCTCCTGACATCTAGGGGTTGTGGCAGTGTCCCGGGGAGTTGAGCTTCGAGGTGTTGTCGTCACAATTTTATCGTTGCAATTCTGGAATACCTGAGTTTCGCTGACATCGAAAATCTCTTTTATGCAGTTGTTGGTGAGATAACCTCGATGCCACCCAGTACTGGGGCGGGAGTTTGGGAGTATTGCCATAACTTGTATAACAGATGCTTTTCGGAGGTTGAGGTAAACGATTTTCCGAAGGTTTCTTGGTTATGTGTTGAAGGATGGATACAGCTGGATGTAGGATTTGCTAGTTTTGGGTGAGATATTATGCTTCCCCTGTATCCCCAACACCTGATTGCATAACCGGAAAATTTCGGGAGTTTATAAGTGGGAACTCAAGTAGCTCTTAGGATATCTTTACGACAGATGTATGATATGAAATTGGGGTTCGACATCTAGTGGTCTTCCTATCCATGGTTGGTTTTAAAGTGGTCTCGTTGTGTCTTAAAGAGTCCTTGGCTATGCTGACTCGGGGACGCTTCGTATGTCATGTGCACTGCCTTGCACATGATGGTGCTATACGATCGAGCCCGTGTAGGCCCCACCACGAAAACTTCGGACGAAATATCTATCATATGTTTGTTCCGGCTTATTCTGCAAGCCAATCCTTTGTTTTTTTGAGCTGTGGTATTCGAGTTGCTTCAATGTCAAGTGCTGATTCCATACCTTTCCTAAGAGGTGTTCTCATACTCCTATATGAATGCAATCCTTCTTGATCTTCGAGCTTGCCATCTCAATTTCTTCTAAACCGGTGTGCTTCTCGTCAAGTGGATCCATTCATTTTCGACATCCGCAAGACAACTCAGTTTTCGTCAACGGTGTTTGTTTCATCCGTCTCTAAATTGTCTTTGTTTTCTTGCCCACCCACCCTTTTTCTTTAAGGACTAAGATTTCTTTATCAAGTATCTATCTTATGGTTATGAAGTCTCATCATTCTTTTCTGTCAATGTCCTTACCCGGTGATTCTCATGAAGATCCTAACGAAACCTCAAGTTCATCATTCTTCATTCTTTTCCTTCTCCGGTGGATCCAATTCAAGCTTTCGGTGTTGATCATATTTTTTTCCGTATTTCAAATGCCTTCTCATGCCGGTTCACCTTATATTCAGTCATTTCTCGCTATTCAATTATTCCGGAGTGCTAAAGATATCTCAGAAGGATCGTCTTGTCATTCAAGATCCGTTCAACCTATTTTGAGGTTGTTATCTCATTCAAGCCTTTTAAATCAACCGGCGCAATCTCTCTTCAAAATCTTTCAACGGTGTATCTTTTCAGTGGGCCCTAACCCACAGGTATTTTTCCAGGATCTTACCTGACTCTTCTTTTCACGGCATTATTATCAATTTCATTTCAAAGTTTGACGTGAGAATGAATTGTCATCAGTCAAATACCTCCTCCAAGATCTTTCACATTCTTTTCATTGTTGGCTCAACCTCTTCATTTTGATTCTTCCGGAGTGTCTAAATAATTCATGGTGGTGTTTCTCGTAGTCATTCTCGGATTTTGAAGACCGAAGAAGAGTTTCTCTTTAATCTTGCTCCGTTCTCTTCAAGATTCGTGATTCTAGCTTGTTGCCATCCTCTCATAATTATTTTCGATTGTGGAAATTATTTTCACCCATCTGAAGCAATTCAAGAGTCTTCTCAGTTTGTTATCCGGAGTCCATCAATTCAGGTTTATTCATTCTCAGTTGTCACTTATCATTCTCCAATCTTACCGGTCCATCATTCTAGTGATCTCTAATCAGTTCGTGATCCCTTCGTTCTCATGTATCTAGATTGTCTCAAGTATCTTCGTTCATTTCACAATTCTTACCCGGTGATTCATCCTTTTTACTTCGTTCATTTTCAATTCTTACGGTGGTTCTTCCAGGATTCTCTTCCACTGTTATCATATCAATTTATTCGTTCTTCCAAACCCTACCGGTGGTTCGTTGAAGTTTTTCCCAAGTTTATGTTATATCTCTCTTAATCCTTGCTACAAGAATAAGTGGTGTGCCAAATCCGTTGGTTGTCATCAATTTAAATTGGTGAAGGATAAGCATAAGGTAATTCTTATTCTTGTTTCATCGAGTGATTAATTCCTTATTCCGGAGGCTCACCAAATTCTTGATCTCAATTTTTCATCTTTTCTTTTCCCGGAGTTCCAAGCTCTCTCAATTTTCTCGTCATGAAGATCCATCTAAATCATTGCAAGGCTTCGCCTTTTGTTTTCAACTTCTCTTTCTTTCTATCATCCTTTTATTACCGGAGTTTTTCATGGAGGCTCTACATGATGGTTCATAAAGGATTTAGTTTCTTCTCGAAGTGTTCATCAAGATTCTTTTCAGAGGAGTTCAAGCATTCTTCATTTTGCTATCCGGAGTGCAATTCTTTCTTCCGTATCATTGGAGGTGGTATTATGTCATTCTTGATAATTTGAGTTCATGTTTCATGATTCACATGTTGTTAAGAATGAGGTATTTTAAATCCATCAATCTCTTCATTGGAGTTATCTTGTGTCATGTTTCACCTAAAGCCTTCCCTAAGGATTGTTGCTATCTATGGTGCTTATAAATGATCCAAGTTCTTCATTTATCCTCCCGGTGATATAAGCTTCTCGTCTCCTTGGTGATATCAATCCAGTCTATTGTTTTCGTTAGTGGCAGAATTTCACCTTAAGTTTTTGGATGTTGTCATAAGCCCACAACAAACTTACTTCTTTTCGTTGTTGGTTTTCCAACAACTCTATTCGACCCTTCTCCTAAGGATACCTTTTCAAGCTCTTTTGTAGCAGAAGTTGGCATTTTCTTCTACATTCTTTTATGTCAATTATCTATATTCTATTCTTTCTCCCGGAGGTCTAGTGATGTTGTTCTTTTGACTCCTCATCTCGTTTTGTCAAGACCATATTCTTTCCTTTGCTAATCCTTTTCCAACCGGAGTGTCATGATTTCATTCAAGTTCTCTCATCTTATCAAGTTTTGCCATCCTTCTCTACCGGAGTGCTGTCTGAAAACTTTCTTACCCCTTGTGCCATTATTTCAATAGTTCCGGAAGCAGTGTTTTGTTGATTCATCAAGTGTCCTCTCATCTTGTCTAGTTCATACTCAAATTCTTCCATTTACAATCAAAGTGCTATCCAAATTGTATCATTCTTAATACTTCTCTAGCTTGTTTTAACCGGAGTGGTTTCAATATAAATCTTGCCCTTCAACCTCAAGGTTTTTCACAATGTTCTTTGTTCCTCTTTTCTAAAGGAGTGTTTTCGACTTTGTTCACCTTCGTTGTATTCTTTCTCGAATTTGTTCAACCTTTCAAGGTTCTTTGGTCTCACTCGGTTGTCAAAGAAGAAACTTAGTTTTACCTCTTCTCTTTCTCTTCCGTTTTCCCTCCGGTGCCTGTCGTGGTAATGATTCCGACAATAAAAGAGGGGTAGGATAAAGAAGCATGATCTATCGAGATGCATATGGGTGACACGGTGGTTTTAGCGAGTTCGGGCCTCTCACGGTGGAGATAACAACCCTACGTCTCGTGCTCCGGAGAGGCTTTGTTTTATCTTAGTATGTATCCGGAGATTACAATGAGAGGGGAACAGATCCCCGTAGTCCTGAGACTAATGGTGAAAAAGAGAGAGAGATGGAAGAAAAGAGCCCCCTAGTCTAGTGGTGGGGGGTGGCTTATATAGAGTGTGCCACCCCCTCACCCCTTATGTTACACGGTGGAGCATCAATGCCATAATGCCTGCCCACTAGCTACAAACCGTCATGTTGACTATTGACCTTTGCATATCCGAGTGAGTTACACGGTCGAGTGGAATGAGCTCGTCGAGTGAAGTGTCGTGCTCCGAGTGGTTGTCACCGTCCGAGTGATTTTCAAGTTGAGGTACATCTGGACGGCGATCTGGCCCAGGGGCCCAGTACAGAGTAGGTGTCCATGGGTAGGGACTTTAGGTCAGGCCTGTTACCCTACCCCCAATACATGTCCTCGTCATTAGCCCCCGAATCGATCGAGGTTGAGCGGGTCGAGTCGAGGTGAATTCCCAGATGAGTCGAGTGCTATGGAGGCACTTATGAACTCCCTCTGGTCACCCGGCGATCTTATCTCCGCATGTTGCCTTGATGGATTCCGGACTGTATGATGTCCGAGTGAAATGAGCTCAAACGGGTCCCCAAAGGACTGTTAAACTCACCTTATAGCAATTTTTTTGGAGTGATTTGGAGCTGGTCCTGCATTGAGTAACTGATTACTCAGAATTTCTTCACGCTTGGAACGTGTATTTTTTTGTTGTTTGGCCGTCACTTTGACCAGGCAGACCGTTCCGAGTGGATACCATTCCAGTTGGGGCACGCTGAGTGCACCCACTGGGTGTAGTCCCCGAGACTGCCGTCGACTGCGGGCAGTCGGCGGGAGTCTTAGAGCCTGTCCTTTTTGTTGTTGTTCATCACTCGGACTGGTCAGGTCGTACCGAGTGGAGATTACTCCAGTGGGGGCACGTTGAGTGCACCCACTGGGTGTAGTCCCTGAGACCACCATCGACTGCGGGCAGTCGGCGGGGGTCTGAGAGAACTAAAAATCTTTTTAGCTGGTACTGATAGAACTTGTTCTTCTCTAACTCGGAGGTCAAGTAATTCTGGAGCTGGTTTTGCATCGAGCAAAGTGTTTCTTTCCGAGTTCTCTTCCAGTGGGGGCACGCTGAGTGCACCCACTGGGTGTAGTCTCCGAGCCTCTGTCGGACTAGATGAGCCTGGCAGAGGGTTTAAGTGTCCTGGTAAACCTCCACGCAGTCAACACGGTAAATATCTTTTTAGTCTGGAATTGAGTCAATCGGATGCATCTTCAGGCGCTTGACATGGTAAGTAAGCTCAGCCTAGAGCTGAGTTAGTCGGACTGATCTTCGTGCACTCGGTATGGAATAAATTCAGCTTGGAACTCGGTCAAGCAGCTGAATCTTCGTGCTCTCAACACGGTGAATGAAATCGGCTTTGAAACTAACGACTGTAGAAAAAAGATGGACACTACAGGGAGTAATCATTCCAGTAGTACCTCTTATATTGATCGTTAAATTTTGCGTGAAAGGGGTATTTGTCCGAGTGGACGTGCTTCCCAACTCATCGGGGTATGTTGACTGCAAGGAAAAACTTGGTGGCACTCGTATGTCTCCCGGAGGAGATAGACTAGTGGTCTGACATGGACGTGCGATGAAACCCGAGTGGCGAGGCTAGTGTGTGGGCTGACTCTCTGGAGAGATGCCACTCGTTATCCCGGGGGAACACCAGCACATGCCATCTCTGAGTCCAGGTTTGTGAAACTGACGCCTTGGGGCCTAGGATAAGGGCCAAGTGTATCCGTAGAGGAGTGTCGTTTTCACCCTTTTGCAGTCTGAAGATGACTTCAAGAAATGATTTGGGCGATCGTCCGAGTGGACAGTACTACCATTATAGATTTTCGGCGGAACGAGCATGTATGGTCAGAAAGATATTCCTGATGCGATCAATGGGTTGATCAAATGGGCATAACCCCTGAGGGCAACATGGCCAACGGCTGTGCGTAGCCCCGAGTGATGCTCGAAAGAGGTAAGCTTGCTACAGAGTGTGATATGAAGTTGATCATATGAGTAACTTAGTTGTTCCTGTGCTGGGGGTGTAAACGACTTAGCTATAAAACAACTTAGCTGTCTGAAGGCGCACGAGTGGCCGAGTGGTGAAGATGTGTTCAACTGAGTGGTGATGCACGGGGCAGCCGAGTGGCGAGGATGTGACCAACCGATAGGCGACGTGCGAGACGGCCGAGTGGTGATGAGGTGACCAACCGAGAGGTGACGCACGGAGCGGCCGAGTGGTGATGAGGTGATCAACTGAGAGGTGACGCGCAGAGCGGCCGAGTGGTGATGAGGTGACCAACTGATGGCGACGCGCGGGGCAGTCGAGTGGTGATGAGGTGACCAACCGAGTAGCGACGCGCGGGCCGGCCGAGTGGTGATGAGGTGACCAATCGATACGCAACGTGTAGGGCGGCCGAGTGATAATGAGGTGACCAACCGAGTGGCGACGTGCGAGGTGGCCGAGGGGAAATGATGTGTACAAACGAGTGACGACGCGCGGGGCGGTCGAGTGGTGAAGACATGCACAACCGAGTGACGACGCGCGGAGCGGTCGAGTCTAGATGTGTGAGGTGGTCGAATGATGAAGACATGCACAACTGAGTGGCGATGCGCGTAGCGGCCGAGTCATGATGTGCGAGGTGGTCGAATGATGAAGACGTGCACAACTGAGTGGCAACGCGTGGGGCGGCCGAGTGGTGAAGACGTGCACAACCGAGTGGCGATGCGTGGGGCGGTTGAGTGAGGATGCGCGAGGTGGCAGAGTGAAGGACTAAGTGTCCAGCCAAGTGGCTGAAATGGTCTTCGAAGGACTTGGCCGGATGCTTTCGAAGCTAATGTAGCGATGAGGTCGGCGTAGTGTGGTTGCGACACAACAAGACTGGCGTGACAACTGAGTCTGAGTAGGAATGAAGATGGCGTGCAGAGCGTATGGGTGGTTATAAAACTTGTCAAAGTGGCGGATCAAATGTACTTGTTGAAGTGAAGGATCTGACTGGTGATGAAGTACTCGACTACTTAGGAGAGTGTCATTCCAAATGAGATGCAGCCCTCGATTGCGGCGTAGCCCCCGAGCGTACTACATGCTTCGACAAACGGACATGTCGGAATACGAGAAATATAGTATTGAATGGATGATTTGCAATTCATCGAGTCGGACTCGGGTAAAGATGAGGAGAAGCTTTCGAGTGATGCTCGAAAGAGGCAAACTCGCAAAAGAGTGAAGTGTGTGAAGTTTAATTATAAAAGGGACTTATCTGTCTCATGCCTGACGAGGTCTATATCATTGATACGATGAAGAGGATTCCATAGAGGGGTTGGCTGGATGTGTTTGAAGTCAACAGAGTGATAAGGTCGGTGTTGTGGTGCGCTAGGATCGGTACGGTGACCGGGTCCGAGCAGCATGAAGTTGGCGCATAAGGCCGTCGAGTGATCGCGTAACTTGTGTAAAAAAATGGCGCAAGCCAACGGAATAATTTCTTGAAGAAATTTGATGTGTGCTGAAATGATTTGTGTTTATAACACCCATAGACACCCGAGGTCAGAATGCTGAAATGATTTGTGTTTATAACACCCATAGCCACCCGCTGGGAGTGCAAGGGGCTTGCTGGTTAACCAGCAAGAGTATGAAAGAGCGAAGGATCCGTTTGAACTTGTCGAAGCGACGGATCCGACGGAACTCATTGGAATACTGGCTCAAATAAAGTGGAAGTGTAGTGTTTCGACTGAGTTGCAGCCCCAGAGGACCGATGAATTCGAAATGAAGAACGACACATGGTGTTCGTGAATGATGTATGCGAAAAAATGGAAGATGGACTCGTGAGTCTCATAACCAGTACTAAGCAAGTATGTGAAAATAAGCAGCCGAGCGTAGAGGTACACTCGGTGGCGTGGCCTCCAAGTCAACGTGATGTGTGAATTATGCGACACTCGGAAAGACGGAAATAACAGAATGTAAAATAGTTGTTTGAAGGCAAGCGAGTGGCCGAGTGGTGAGACGAAGCGATGGTGACAGTCGACCTTCATCTCGGTGTCCTTGCGGATAGGGATGGAGCGCACATTGTACTTGTGATGCAGCTCCTTGAATTAGAGGTTTGCTCTTGTCTCAGTCGGATTTTGGCTACTTAGGCTAGTCCTTGGACTGCAGCTAAGCCTCTGAGTGGGAGGCTTGCTCTCCACTCGGTAGGATTTCAAACACTTAGGCGAGCACTGGACTGCAGCTAAGCCCCCGAGTGGGAGGTTTGCTCTCCAGTCGGTAGGATTTTTTTTCAAACTTAGGCAAGTACTGGACTGCAGCTAAGCCCCCGAGTGGGAGGTTTTCTCTCCACTCGGTAGGATTTTTTTCAAACTTAGGCGAGTACTGGACTGCAGCTAAGCCCCCGAGTGGGAGGTTTGCTCTCCACTCGGTAGGATTTTTTTCAAACTTTGGCGAGTACTGGACTGCAGCTAAGCCCTCGAGTGGGAGGTTTGCTCTCCACTCGGTAGGATTTTTTCAAACTTAGGCGAGTCCTTGAACTGCAGCTAAGCCCCCAAGTGGGAGGTTTGCTCTCCACTCAGTAGGATTTCTTCAACTTAGGCGAAACAGATTCGCAGCTAAGTCACCCACTGGGGATTTTGGCGATGGCGACGCGCAGGGCGGCCGAGTGGTGATGAGGTGACCAACCAATGGCGACGCGCGGGGCAGCCGAGTGGTTAAGAGGTGACCAATCAAGGGCGACGCACGGGGAGGCTGAGTGGTTATGAGGTGACCAACCGAGGGCGACGCGCGGGGCGGCCGAGTGGTTATGAGGTGACCAACTGATTGGCGACGCGCGGAGCGACCGAGTGGTGATGAGATGACCAACCGATTGGCGACGCGCGGAGCGGCCGAGTGGTTATGAGGTGACCAACCGATTGGTGACGTGCAGAGCGGCCGAGTGGTTATGAGGTGACCAACCGATTGGCGAAGCACGGAGCGGCTGAGTGGTTATGAGGTGACCAACCGATGGCGACGCGCGGGACGGCCGAGTCGGTCAAGTTGATGATGAAGTATCCAGCGGAGTGGCGACACATGGGGCGTTCGAGTGAAGTAGAGGAGTCCCGCGGAGTGGCGACGCGCGAGACATCCGAGTTGGTCAAGTTGATGATGACGGGAGCAGCTTCATCACCGCGTGCAGGGTAGCCGAGCGATGCGGACATGTCCAGCTGAGCGAGGACACACGGGCGGCCGAGCGCCAGTGATCCGGTTTGGTCTGAGTGAGCTAGTCCCATCCGAGCGACCATGCCGACTAGAGAGAGTTGCTGCCCATTGGATGATGCCGGAGGGAGGCAGACGATACATAAGGGACAAGCTGCCGAGCGCCCGCAGAGGCTGATGCTGAACCATCGACATCGGGCGGTCGGAGGGAGAAGCTGCTGAGCATGGCGACATGGCCAACTCCTGGTCCCCACGCCGCGTCGGGTTTGTATCTCCAGCGCGGGAGACGCTGTCGTGTGTGAGGGCGCCAGCTTACGGTTCAGACGGTGTTGCCGTCATCGGATGCTTCAGTGTGCTGTTGACTCCATCGTACAGGTTATCAGCGAGCTCTTGCCGTACGTCAGACCGAGGAACCGCCATGGCGTCGTGCTGGAGGCCATCAGTCCACAGGGATTCGTCAACGTCTGCCGTTGCGATGCTTGATGAGGTTGCCCACATCCAAACCTATACGTGCATGCAAGAAGCGTTAATTAGCGATAATTAGGCAGGAATGAAGGCCGTCCATGCATGCAAGGGAAGTTTCCCTTTCCCATGGACATTTATCCCCTGCGTGCAAGAAATAAATCGGGAAAGAATTAAGGTTAGAAGGAGAATCAAAAGGCGGGGTACAGAGCTCCCTGGTCGGCCATGGCGACGGCGGCGGCTTTTGCATGGACCCAGCACGAGGTGAGGCGGCCCGCGACAAGTCCGAGCGCGGGACGGCGTTCTCCTGAGAGTCTGCGTGCGGGCGGAGGTCGAGGTGGTGCCGACTGCCGAGTCGATCCGGCGGCTCCCATCTTATTGACGTGGACAACCCCGCGCATCGACCACGGGGGTCGCCGCCGCGCGGTTGACGAGGGACGCCGCTGCAACGCGCCATGTCAGGCCGTCGCAGAGATGAGGTGGCCGTTGTTGTGCCAGTCCTGCGCCCACATCGCCTCGACCACAGGCGAGCTACAGCGCTGCCAGAGGGACCGCCCAATGCCTACAGTCCGGGCGGGCCGAGCTCGATGGAGAGGAGGAAGCAGGTCGGCGCACTGGCGGCCGTGCGTGAGGACGGGCTGCAACCCTTGGCGCAGAGTGTCCGTGCCATAGTCCCTTTCTTGTCTCTTGTCTGATCTATTCATAGTAAGCTTTCGTTGTTGATCCGGATGGGTGCCTGCTCATACAGGGAAGACAACAACGGGCTTGTTTAGATCCACGATGATTGTTAGATCATAAGAGGATAGCATAGAAAGAAATCTCCTGATTGATCCGTTTGTGAACGGTCATGCACGCATGTAGCGTCAGGTGAAGATGTATCTTCTCTCCTTCTTTTGAGATGCTTCAATTACTTACTGCGCAAGAGGAACAATATGATAAGCATGAACATAAAACTAAACATAGATGAATGAAAAAACCATCGGCATCATGGCTCGATAG